>NC_022011.1:36252365-36256270 GCF_000317375.1 Microtus ochrogaster | reverse complement strand
GACACAGGGTCTTGCTAAGTTGTCCAGGCTGTCATTAACTTATCCTGAAGGCTTGGCTGGACTTGAATTTGTGGTCCTCCTGCCTCAGCCTTCTAACTTTCCGATGTTACTAGCCCACACCACAGGGCCGGCTCTGTTTAGGTTTCCTGTTCTATAGTCACATATGCTGCTCTTGTGATAGTGTGACTTGTGACGACTGGATCTAGCAACCGTTAGTCGTGTTTGGGCTGGGGACTCAGCAGCTTACGCACAGAGCTTCTTCTCTAAGGCCAGCCTTCTAGCTGTGCCCGCCTATAGCTCAAATGTATATATGCTCAGAAATGAGCATGCTGGGCGGTGGTCCAGGTTCAAATTAAGAAAGATGCTAGCACAGGACACGATATAAAGACAAGAAAGAGAAAATGATGGAAGTCATTCTAGAAATTGAAATAATAGACCAGTAAGCATTTGATAAAGCATGAGAAAGAAAAGCTGAGTGAAAAATACAAGTGAGTATACAGAGTTTGGTACATAATTTGTGAGTAATCAGAATTGTCATGCAAATTTCCTTTTCCAATTTTGCTTCAGGTTTGAGTTCAATGAAAACCAAACCTCAGGAAAATGTTAATGCCAAGTACCACCCACCAAAGACATTTCCAACAAAAGTGATCAATTTGTTACCCTTCACCAGTGAAGGTAAGGGAGTATGTACAAAGACAAATCACAAGATGTAATTTCCTAAAATAGCTCAGAAGTATCGCTTTCACTTATTCTTTTTGCACCGTATGTTTTTAATTTAACAGTATTACAGAGAGCTCTCCTGGTATCTGAAGATGAAATAGCTTTTATTTGTCCTTTCTGTTGGCAGCGTAACGTTTCAGAGTTAGAGAATGCTTTATTCCACTACTAAAGGGCATTGAATTTTAAAGGCTATTGCCACCAGTAAATGTATCCATGCATGCATACATACATACATAAATACAGACAGAAACACACACACACACACACACACACACACACACACACAGTGGAGCATTCCTTGGAAGAAAAAAAGGCCCAGATTTGAGATCTCCTTTTAAGATATATGTGGATTTCTAATATTAAGAGACATTTGTAGTCTGGTTTCCTAAAGGGCTATTAAAATTAATATTGACCGCAGCAACCATCTTAGAAGGGGAATGTTTTTGTCTGTATAACTATCTGTAATGTCTCATAAGAGTGTGCAGCCAGCACGTCCTACGATGGGGCTATCAAGTGTTGGTGGTCCTGAGGTTCTAGTGTAGACTAGACAAGCACTCAACACCAAGCTATGCCCTAACCTCTTTTGGTATTCTAGTGTCCAGAAGCATAATCTTTTATGTTTTCTTCAAGTTTTTTCATAATTGCAGGCCTTACGCTTAAGTGAGTTGATTGCTGTAACTGAGGGAAAGTAAGGTATTTGGTTCTTCTCTGCAGTGTCTGTCTTTTGTTCCGCTTTGTTGACACCTAGTTTACCGTGATTATTAAAGGCAGCCGTAAATGTGAGGCATCTTACAGCTAACAATCGAAATCTCTCTAGAGGCAAACGTGGAAAGCTCTACACCGTATGAGAATGTAATTCCAAAGCCACTCTATAGGACATCTAGGGGAAGTTCCGCCATACCCACAACCTTGCAGCAATTACTAAACAGGAAGATCTCAGGTAACACTTAATAATGTCTGTGTGCAGCATGATTATTTAACTGAAAACTTCTGCTACATAGGAATAGAATTTAGAAAAAAAATGCAAGTGGACACGTACCCAACTCCATTCAGGTCGAACACGTTCATCTGAAGGGGAGCTGCATCTCCGTCACTCCTCGTCCTCCCCATAATGACAAAGTTGAAGCTCCATTTCCTTCCCAGAGGTTTTTTCCCCTTCTTTCATCCTCAGTAGTTCCTGAGGATGGGTAAGAGAAACCCATAATCCTCTTCTTTCACATCCGCATCCCTTTCTTTTGCAGCCCCAGCAAGGTGTGCTGTGGGAAAGTGAAGCAGAGGAGGTGGGAAGTCAGACAACCACACGTCCACCTTTCCTTCCTGTTTCACCGCCGTCTCCTCCGCAGTCTGATTCCACTAATATCTAAGACTATGTTAGCAACTGTAGAGGCATTTGTAACATGAATGGTTTCTCTTTGGTGTACTATGCGCCCTAATGCCTAAGAGAAATACATACACCATAAAATTTCCTGAAAAAAAAATGACAGCAACAATGAAAAAGATGACTGGGATCTTTCTGTTACAAGCACATGCAGAGGATATTTAGTGATAAAAGATTTGGGGACTGCTTTCTGGGAAAGGAAAGGGGAATACGAGTAAAGGAAATGAGGCCATTTTCTTCCTCTGTGGACTAGAAAGAAATGATCAGAAATTATGTCTGATAGCTGAGGACAATTCAAAGCAATGAGCCTAGTCCTAGGACTCAGAAGACAGAAAAAAAAGGTCTGGTGTCCTCTTCTAGCAGGCATATATGCAAACAGAATATTGTATCCATAGTAAATAAACAAATATTTAAAAAAATTAAGAAGGTGGACAGGAGTTTTCTCAGTGGCACGTCCTCCCTTTTCAAACCTTCTCAAGCTGGTATCAGGTGTCTGCCTATACCTGTGGACAAATGTAACTGATCCTGGGTTGAGCCATTACGTCATCTCACCAGGTCTCCTGCTCCCAGCCAAAGTTTCTGGGGGCCAAGCCGGCACGTTCTGGGCTAGACGTGAAGTGTCAGACTGACGCTCACATTTTGAAGTCTTCCTCAGTTGGCAGTGCTGTTTCCTGAAGCTGTGAGACCCTCAGAAAGTAAACTCTATTACGGCACATATCAAAGAACAAAGGTATTCAGTGTCAGTGATAGCACCACTCAAAGAAACAGACAAAAAGACAAGAAAATCGCCATGCAGTTTGAGTATCACTGACTTTCCCGTGGCTGGAGCCAAACTGCTTGGAAACAAATGATGTTTTGTGTTTATCTAAATTTATTAGAAAAAGAGGACGTTGTACATTATCAGGGGTTTATTTTATGTTTTTAAAGTTAAGGTTAGTTTACTTCTTGTATAATTGTATGATATCCTTTTCCAGGGGCTCCAAAACCAAACGATGTAAACAAGCAAAACACTGAACTTGAAAATCAGCTGCGTGTTTCGGTCACATCTCCAAAGAAATATGTGCATAAAGGTAAAAAGAAAAAAAAGTAAGACAGATACATACAATAGAAATAACATTCTAGTCTAGTCGCCAGACTTCTCAATCCCGCGACCCCATCCAACAATGAGCTGCACGAGCCCAGCGTATGCTCCCCTGCCTTTCCGTGAACAGATACATGCATGCAGGGCTCAGGGTTCTGTCCAGTCATAGAATACTGTGCGTAGATATGCCTTACTCCTAAACCAGGTTAAATGATGTATTTAACCTCTTGATGTTCTAAAATGTCAGTATAGCAGTCACGTACATTCAGTGCTTTACTTTTTAGTGATGTTTATTTATCAGGGCTATAATCAATATTGCAATCAATATCATTTCATACATTTTTTACTGGGCTGCTTATACTGATGTTTCTGTAAATCTGAGTGAGTATGCCCAGGTATATGGCTCACAGGGTAGTGTTCACTGCACAAGTATGAGGACCTGATTTCAGATCTCCCTAACACACATAAAAAAGTAGGTTGTAAGTTGACTGGTGGTAGTGCACACATTTAATCCCAGGACTTGGGAGGTAGAGGCAGGAGGATCTCTGTGAGTTTGAGGCCAGCCTGGTCTACAAGAGCTGGTTCCAGAACAGGGCCCAAAACTAGAGAGAAACCCTGTCACAGACAGATAGATAGATAGATAGATAGATAGATAGATAGATAGATAGATAGATAGATAGATAGATAGATAGATAGATAGATAGATAGATAGATGATAGATAGATG
>NC_022011.1:36216911-36250856 GCF_000317375.1 Microtus ochrogaster | reverse complement strand
TGTGTTCGGACTAATATTGAGGTCCTTAATCCATTTGGACTTGATTTTTGTGCATGGTGATAGATATGGAAGAAAGGGGAGTAGAGAAAAACGTATAGCTCAATAAAAACAAAATTAAGAAAAAAAAGAAATTGTAGATATAAAACATTCCTGCTGTTCAGATTATGCTTTTTAATTTCAGCATTTGTTTTCAGGTGAGTAAACATTGAAACTATATTCATTATATATTTTTTGATTTTTTTGTTTGTTTGGGGTTCTATATAGGGGAAGAGGTTTGAAAGCAGTCTCATGTACCTCAAGCAGGCCTTAAACTCCTTATGTAGCCGACAGTTACCTTAAGCTTCTGATCCCCTGCATCCACCTCCTGAGTGCTGGGATTATAGACGTGTACTGTCTTTTCTAGCAGGCATCGTGCTGGGGACTGAACTCAGGGACTTGTGGGCAATCGAACAATGTCTTCAGCCCTCCAGTGTTATGATTTATTATTTGACACAAGATTTTGCAAGACTGGCATTAAATTCATTCTTTTCCAACCTGGCCCCAAGTCTCTCTTTACCTGCATCAGCGCCCCCTGTGGCAGAAACACGAGCAGACATGTTCCAACATAGTTAATTCTGCTCACCAATTTTCCTTGCATACAGTTTTACGACTACCAGGCAAGAAAAATTCATATATGTGCGCTGCTTCAGCGGTCTCTTCAAAATCACTGTGCTTCAGAAAAGGCACACAACTTGTCCTTTCAAAGGACGAAGTTAGTTTAGTTTTCATAAAACTTAATGACGTTTTTCTCATCTTTCAGGGGTGTCTAAAACGCGAAAGTTAAGAAAAAAAGGAGTTGAGTCTCGGAGAAACCTTCACACTTCGACATCTTCCATCAAGAAGCGGAAGCTTAAAGGTAAAGGAGTCACTGTAACCCAGGTGTGTAACATACCAGTGATTCCGTTCCTGCCACTCCTGCTCACCTGTGCCCAGCCTTTGGGCCCTCGGACAGAGAGCCAGGGTTAGGAGCCTGGCGAGTGTTGGCCCTGTTTCCTGTGTGGAGGGCGTTGTGGCGCTATCCAGAAACAGCACCCTATGCGAAGATTCACCTTACCCCAAGCCAACAGGCAGATTTCCTTCAAGTCTTCAGTATGATGTTCTGAATGAGGATGTGTCATGAAGCAATCAAGGGTGGTTACAAAGACCTTCATTTTTAGTGTTTTTCGCAGTTCCATCAGGAACCCACTGAATGTTGCTGCACACATTTCTATTAGGATGCTTACATTTCTGCAAAAGACTGGAAGTAGGATTTGTGGGTTAAAGATATATTTTAAACTTTAATAGATATTCCCAAATACTTTTTTAAAATATTTATTTATTTATTATACATACAATATTCTGTCTGTGTGTACGTCTGCAGGCCAGAAGAGGGCACCAGACCTCATTACAGATGGTTGTGAGCCACCATGTGGTTGCCGGGAATTGAACTCAGGACCTCTGGAAGAGCAGGCAATGCTCTTAACTACTGAACCATCTCTTCAGCACCCCCAAATACTTTTGAGAAAAATTACAGTTAACCATTTTGCCCACAAATGCCTAGAATCTCCAGATATGTTAGCCAGCACTGAACTACTTGTAAGTTGTAAGAATAGACAATTATGCTGTTCAGATGACAATACCACACGGCTGTGCTCTAGAGACTCTGGGGAAAGTTCCTGGAATTGCAAACTTCTTCTAATAGAAAAGTCCATGGAACTTTAGACACTATCCTACTCTAAGGAGCCTTGGGAAAGAATAAACTGGGAAGAGTAACACTTAAAATTGTCAAAAATGCTACCAAGCTACAGACCCCTCCCCTCAGAGCTCAGGGAACCCCTTGAAAGAGGAGGTGGAAAGAGAGTAAGAACCTGAGGAGATGGAGGACACCAGAAGAATAATGTCCTCCGAATCAACTAAGCAAGGTACATATGAGCTCAAGGAGAAAGAAACAGCAAGTCCAGGGCTGACATGGGTCTACAACATGTCTGCATATCTATTGCAGCCTTTAAATTGATTTTTTACTGAAGTCCTGAGAGTGAGAACAAGTGGGTCTCTGACTCTTGTGCCTACTCTTGGGACTCTTTTCCACCTGTCCAATTGCCATGTCCAACCTCAAATGGTAGGGTTTTTTTTTCATAGTATTTTATTTTATCATGTTTGATTGTTGCCTCTTAGAAAATGTTCTTTTCTAATGAGAAACAGAAAAGGAATAGATCTGGAGGGGAGGTGGGGAGGACCTGGAGGAAGTGGAGGGAGGGGAAACTATAATCTGGATATATTGTATAAGAAAATAATCTATTTTCAATAGAAGGAAAAACATTCAGCGTGCCACCAGGGGATACAGAAAAGTATTCATATAGAATTTAAAAGTTAGTATTAAGTGTAGATCCAAGAGCATCTTTGTGGCCTGTACCAAATACTGCCCCTCTCCCCCAAAAAAAGTCTGGCATACAGACAGATGACGTGTTGACCAATGAAATAGCAAAGAAATCCCAGAAGTGACCTCCCCTCAACACATGGGCAAGGTCACTGAGGACACTCAGTGAGAAAATGCATCCCACAGCAGATGGTGTAGGGGAAGCTGAATCCCCTGTCGGGAAGATGAAACATGGACCTAAGTGTAAACTATATTCAAAAATAGCTCACCACAAACCAAAGACCTATAAGTAAGACCTAAACTGTGGAAATTTTACAAGAAAACTTGGAAAACCCTGCATGACAGGTTTCCAAAAGAGAAAGGATATAAAGTCAGGGTTGCTGTTGCTTAATGATAGAGCACTTGTCTAGTGTACAGAAACACAGACATTCAATTCTCAGGATTTCAAAGAAGCAAAACAAAGGTATAAGAATAAATAAATACAGCAAATATGATTAGCAAGGACGGAAGCATCACCTGAGCTCCAGCAGGCTACTCACAGCACAAGTGACCACTCAGTCTCAGTAACCAACATCTGCATGTTCACTCTCCAATTATAGAGAAATGATAATAGTCTCTGTAAGCAGGGACTGCGTATTTGTTTCCCGGCTACCAGACACGAATCACACAGAAACTATATAATTTCAACACTGTTTGGCCAATGGTTCAGGCGTATTCCTAACTAGCTCTCACATCTTAAATTAACCCACTTCTATTAATCTGTGTATCACCACGAGGCTGTGGCTTACTGGTAAGGGTTCAGCATCCTTCTCCTTCAGCAGCCATATGGCATCTCCCTGACTCCACCTCTATATTCTGTATTCTGCCCTCTGTAGTCCAAAACAACTTCTTTATTAACCAATGTTGACAAAATATATTCACAGCATACAAAGGGAAAGGTCTGCTTTTGTGTGTTGAATGGAAATGATTCCAGGATAAAAACATTTTTCTCAGAACATCAAAACTTTGGATCTAAAAGGCAATGGCAAGTGTGTATTCTTTGACCTGATATGTACAGTCATAAGTAGAAGAACATTTGCTAAAATTGTTCAGGACTGCTTTCTGTTGTTTTGTTTCCTGTGTGGGTTTTGAATTGGGCTCTCATATTTCCTAGACTGGCCAACAATTGGCTTTGTAACTAAAGATGACCTTGAACGTCTGATGTACTTGACTTTATGTCGTAGAATTACAAGCATTAAACACAATGCCAAGTTTATACAGAGCAGTACTAAGCCTGGGTCTTCATGTATGCTGGACAAGCATTCTACCCACTGAGTAACTTTCCCACCAGGCATTCTGCTTTTGTATTAAAGCGTTTGCCTCTAAATGCTTACTGAACATTTTTATGTGTGTATCTTGTTTCTTAACACGGTTCAAGTGTGCTCAGAATAGTATTTGTTAGTATCTCTCCCTCTGTCCCTGCCCTGTATCACTTCTTGAGGGAATGTCAACTTCATACAGAGTGCAGCAGTTTGTGGAGATAAATCGATATTTGAAATTCATTATTTACTTTCTCATGGTTTCTTTTACTTTCCTAAGTGTTTTTTTTTAAAAAGTATTCTCTTTGACATTTGCCTATGACAATTATTTTGTTGTGTGCCTGTTGGAGACAGAGGCTTTCTATACATAGAAAAGCTGGCACCAAGCCATTACATAGGTCAGAGTGGTCCTCAAATCTTCATTCTCCTGCCTCAGCCTCCAAACTCCTAGGACTAGAGCTATGGTTGCACAGAGAGAGAGAGACAGAGAGCGAGGAAGAGAGACAGCAATTTTGTAACTTCCCTGACTTGCGCTCTTGTGGAAAGGAAAGGGAAACTCAGACTAGACCAGCTCTGTGTCAGACCTTTGTTCCTGGGCTTCAGAGCAAAAGAAAACTAAAACTTGACAAAAGTTTTCAGTTTCTAAATAGTCTGCACACTCCATTCTCCCTTGCAAACACCCATGGCCATCGAGGTAAAATAAAACAGTGTAATACAAACATGTGAAATAAAACTTTGTTGCAGGCCCCACATGTGTCCCCACGCTTCCCCTGCAGATAGATGCGTGTACAGAGGGCTTTGTGGTTCCATAGAGGGTAAGATGCAGTGTGTGAACTCCCCTGCACGTGTCCTTTCTGCGTGATGTTCTGGCGCAAGAGTGTACCGCACATATCAGTGGTTCCTTTACTGAATTGCCTCTGTATTTCTATTGTGACCATAATCGATGGAGTTATAAATATTTTGCACACTTTTTTATTGTACTACTTATGTTTCAATGAAATGGGTTTTAAAAGGAATTGCTGAACTAAGGGCACATATATGCTTTTAATTTTAATAGGCGTTACCTAATAATTTCTTGAAAAGTGTAATAAATAGGTGTGTTCATGTGCCAAAGAATATTATATCTCATTAATGTATCCAGCACTAGGCTTTTTATGGGCTGAAACTATGACAGGCATTAAATCATGCTGGTAAATATAAAAACAGCAGAGAGTAGTGGGAAGAGTAAGGAAAATCCTTGTCAGAATTTGAAAGACGTTTTGTGGAGTCCATTTTCAACTTTGTATGAACTCTCGAAAAGCAGTAATAATCAAAATGGTATAAAAAGAACAATTTAGGAAGAGTCACACTTTCTAAATTCCAAACATGTGACCAAGCCATAGGCACCACGGTTCTGGCGTACAGACAGATGCCAGGTAGGCCATGACATCAAGAAGGGAATCGGAGGTGAACTGCCTGGTGAAGGGCACCAGCTCCACTCAGTGAGAACCTCAGTTCACCACACATCGTGCTGGGAAAAACGACATCCCTAGGCAGAAGCATAAAACTGAGACCTGGGCTTGGA
Source organism: Microtus ochrogaster (assembly GCF_000317375.1). Taxonomy (NCBI): domain Eukaryota; kingdom Metazoa; phylum Chordata; class Mammalia; order Rodentia; family Cricetidae; genus Microtus; species Microtus ochrogaster. The sequence goes on along the minus strand of NC_022011.1, from coordinate 36,245,599 downwards.
CTGTTTTCAAAAATAGCTCAGCTTGTATCAAGGAAACACAAGCGAGAACTGGATTATAAAAACATTAAAAGAAAACATAGTATAAAACATGCATGATAGTAAATTTGATATTGTGGTTTTGAACTGGCCACAGAGACACAGTCAGAAAAGAAAATACTATGGAAAATTTGACGTCACAAGCGTTTAAAGCTTTTCAAATCACTTGGTGCAATTAATAAATGCTTATAAAAAATGAATTGAATTGGCGCTAGCCAGTTGGCTTAATGTGTCAAGGTGCTTGTTTGCCCAAGCCTGATACCCTCAGTCAAACCTTGGAACATACATACATGCATACATACAGAACATACATACAAGAGAAGAAGAAAACTAATTCTCAAAAGTTGCGCTCCGATTTCCGTGTGTGCACACACGGACACATCCAAATAAATATATACTTTTAACAATTGATCTTATATGTATAAGTGTTTTACCTCCATGTATTTATGTGCACTGTGGTGCCTGGAGAGGCCAGAAGGGCGCTTTGATTCCTTCTGACTGGAGTTATGGATGGTCATGTAGGTACAGAGACTCAAACCCCAGGTCCTCTATTTATTTGCAAGAACAGCAAGTGCATTAACCTAAACTGAGAATCTTTCCAGCCACTAAATAAATGTTTGGGGTTCTTTAATGAACTAACTTTAAACTAAAGAGAATCCTCAGAGTAGATCCAAATCAGATCTATTAACAGGTTAACATATCCAAAGATATGCCAATAGATATCCAAATCTCAACAATGACAAAACTCAAGGAAACCCCTTGAAAAACACGCTAATAGCAAACACAGGCATTCCTGGTAAACATCACTAACGACTGGGAAACTCAACCCAAAACTACAAGGGAAAAAACCACTTACAACCTTGACTGGGTATTATCAGGAAGGGAAAAAGAGAAAGGAAAGACCGAGGTGAAAGGAAAAAAATAAAAGGTGCACCAGGCACTAGTGGTGCAAACCTTTAACCCCAGCACTCGGAAGGCAGAGCCAGCCTGGACTACAGAGAGAGTTCTAGGACAGTCAGGGCTACACAGAGAAAACCTGTCTTGAGAAATCAACAATAAAAAATAAATATAAAAGATAGCATTATGAGTAATACTTCCTCCTAACAGGAAGGCTGAGACAGGAGGACCACAGGTTCTAGCACCCAGGGTGCTTAGTGAGGTCAAGGCCACTGCATTTCTCTGTTGAGTAGAAGGAAGTTGGAGGTCCTTGCCTAGCACACACAAAGCCTTAGTTTCTCCTTTAGTGTATGAAACAAATGAACCCAGAGCGAGGACATATGTTGCTAAAGGTGTCAAGGAAGTAAAAGAAGGATAAACTGTCCCGAGAGCTCCAGCCGGCTTGAGAGGCCTCCATCTACAGCCCTATCATTGGCAGTAAAGGTGCAGGCTCAGCCCCTCAAGGACGTCGTGCTGATTTCTGATTAGAGAAAATGGATAATGGTCTCCTTCCACGTGCTGGGTGGAAACAATGTGAGGACATAGAAGTTTCCCACCAGGGCATCCAACTTGGAATTAGATAGAGAACCCCAGCCGCACGTGTTCACACACACACAGCAGATTGTATTTCTATATTTGTGCATATATAAGTGATGATGATGATGATCAAAGAAAAGGAAGCTATTAATTTAAGAGTGAGGGCATCTGGGAGAGAGGGGGAAAGAACATGGGAAGACCTGGAGGGAAGGGGGAAGTAATGTGGTTTGTTTCAATTTATGTATGTTTAGATAAAAACATATATGTAATGAGTTGATTTTTGTAACTGTAAACTTTGAAGTTAGGGCTTTTTTACTGTATCAGTTAATAATCTTACTCCCTTTTTCAGAACAGCATAACCCTGTAACGTCAATTGAAAGAAGTGATGAACTTCCAAACAATATGAAGACGCTTGCCTCTGCTCCAAAAATCAAAGTCCTTAAAGGTAAATGAATCACTGTAATACGTGTTTGAAATGAAATCCTGTAATATGTTCACACCGTCTCTATGTACCAGTATCCTTCAGTGTGGGCTCTTCCAACAAACAGGCTTTTCCTGTAAACAGACACATGTGGAGAGTCATTCTGATCAGAAATAGAACCCTGTGCAGAGACCCCCTTACCTCTACCCCAGATAAATTGATCGATTTCGCTCAGGTCTTATACTTTACATTTTCTTTGTAACGTTCTGAAATGAGAATATATTACTTATCAGTAGTCCCTTTTAAAATAAACATCTCTGTGGTTGCAGCTACAATCAATAGTGCAATCAAATCATTCACTTTTTTATTGAGACAGGGACTTAACTATGCAGCCACAGCAGGTCCAGAACTCACTATATAGGCAGGCTGGACTAGAACTCATAGAGATGGACTGCCTCTGCTTCCCAAGTGTAAGGATGAAAGGTGTGTGTCAACATACCCTGCCAATCACATTTTATAATGCTAGTTTGTCTCTGTAGAGTAGAGTGTATGAGTGAGATTATTGTATTTAGAAAATGCATGTTTTTATTGTCCATAGATATCTTACTGGAGTAGAAAAGTAGAAATTCATACGGAATCATCAGAAACTGTAACAGTCTAAATAATAATGAAAAACAGTAAGAGAAACACTAGAGAATTTAGTAACTAAGTACCTTACAAATTAATGCAAACCTGAAAAATATTTAGAAAAAAGTATGCAAAGATATACAAGATGTTCACCTTAGAATGTATTTTTAATTAGCATTGAGGACATGGTCAAGAAATATAAATATAGGCAAATTCGGATTGATCTTAGATAAAATTTGTGCACATTAAGAAAAATTCAATTTTGTACAATTGGTACAAATGTTAGTCTAAAAGAAAGCAAACAAAATGGGAAGGTACCAGTGGAATCAAAAGGCTGTGCACAGAAAGAGGTCATGACTTCCTGTCTACATCCAAGAAAGAATTATAAAGAAGCTAAATCACAAGAAGACACATAAAAACAATGGGAAATATTCTGAAAGACACTCCTGAGACAGTACTACATACCCACAGGAACATAGACATCAATCGTAATGAGAAAAATTGTTACCTCCTTAAATGGTATTAATAGCAGGAAAGGAGGCAGAGTGAAAAGGGAAAGTAGGAGAGGAAATGGCTGGTCCTGGAGTTCTGCGCACGTCACTCAAGCTCCCTGGGAGAATAATGCAGAAAACAGGAAAATCACAAGTGCCGGTCAGCTTTACATCAAACAGAGTTCAAGTCCAGTCTGGCCATGAGACCCCCATCTCAGTATAAAAAGTGTGTAGAATACTGGGGATGGAGGGAGCTTCCATCATGAAACTCTCAACCGGCATATTCAGGGAGTTGTGTTCAGTCCTCAGTACCACAAAAAGTAAAGAGGAAAGGAAGGGAAGGGAAGATGGAAAAGAGAGAAAGGAGAAGACGATAATTTCAAGGTGTCAAGAAGTAGACAGTAGATGCACCACATGACTGCCATCCTGTAGGGCATCCCACTGCTCTATTAGATCCCTGAATTTACGTTTATAAAATAGCAGCTGCCAGGCAAGGATTAATCAGACAGAGTCTACTGGTGCTTGGCAGCCACTCTATGTCAATAGCTAGAGGATGCTGTGCTCAGAAATAGTTTATTACCATCGCTGCAGAATGATTTTGTCCTCATTTTTTCAGAGCTGTCCAAAACTTCACTTTCTAATAACCTGCGCAAGTCAAGGTCTGCTGCCAAGAAACTCGAGTTTGGAGGTAAAGGAGACGTTGTAATACAGATGTGTGAATCAAAACATTCCTCTCCCACTGGGCAGCGGTGATGCACGCCTTTAATCCCAGCACTCGGGAGACAGAGGCAGGTGGATTTCTGTGAGTTCGAGGCCAGCCTGGTCTACAGAGCAAATTCCAGGAAAGGCTCCAAAGCTACAGAGAAACCCTGTCTCAAAAAAAAAAAAAAAAAAGTTCCTTTCCATTCATTTCCCATTGTTACTATGTTCTGGAATATTCAAACCCACAAGTCCTTTTTCCAGCAAACAGCCTGTGCGGAGGGCTTTGTCTTTCTGTGCAGTAGTAGGATCTTGGTTGTAGATTCCCTTACTTCTAACTCAGGTGAACTGTAGGATTTCCTTCACGTCACAGCTTCAGCTTTTAGTGTTATGTTCCTAATGAAAAATAAAACCCTTCACCTACCATTCCTCCTTATGGAATCCTAACATTTATGTTGTTGCAACTGCAACCAAGAGAGCTACCAATGTCACTGTACTACTTTATACAATTGAGTGTGCGAGTAGGGTGACTGGATTAAGAGCATGTATGCTCTTAATTTTCATAGGTACTCACAAATACTTGGTAGAATTACCATAATTAATAGCTGTAGCAATAGAGCATGAAAACTATATCCAAATATCAAAGCTACTACTAGATATTTCTGTGAGTAATCCATAGTCCAATAGTGTGTTGTTTAGTCTCCATGTGTTTCTGTAGTCTCTCTTACTGTTGACATCTAATACTCAATTGTGGTTAGATGGAATACAGGATGTTATCTCAATTTTCCTCTATCTGTTGAGAGTTACTTCACTTTCTAATGTATTGATAATTCTGGTGAAAGCTTCATGGCTGATTATAACAATGTGTATTCTTTACTGTTCTGGTCTTCTAGTTCATTTATTTTATGATGTTATTTAACTACAGTGTGTTGATGTTGCTTATTGGTTTTTTTTTTCCAAGAAGGGTCTCTCTGTGTAGCCTGACTGCCCTGAAACTCACTAAGTATAGCAGACTGGCCTTGAACTCACAGAGATCCACTCTGTGAGATCCACTTTCCTCCACCTCCTGGATGATAGGATTAAAGACATGCGCCACCACACACAGCTCAATGTTGATTTCTTTTGTGTGTCCAGACAATATGTCTAATGGTAAGAGTGAACGTTGAAGTCACCCACTATTGCTGTGCTAGGATTCACTAGTGATTTTTCATTTAGTAGTATTTGTTTTATGAAATTGGGTATGCCTGTATTTGGTGCATATGTGTTCAGAATTGCCATATCCTTTTTAAAACAAAAAACTAAATCCTTCAAATAAGATTTACTGAAGTTTTAAATCTTTAAAGTGTCAGGAGGGGCTGGAGAAATGGCTCAGAGGTTACGAGCACTGCCTGCTCTTCCAAAGGTCCTGAGTTCAATTCCCAGCAACCACATGGTGGCTCACAACCATCTATAATGAGTTCTGTTGCCCTCTTCTGGCCTGCAGGCATACATGCAGGCAGAATACTGTATACTTAATAAATAAATAAATAAATAAATAAATAAATAAATAAATAGTCAGGAATATTAAGCCCTATGAATTTTCAAAGGAAATTTAAATAGAAATAAGATATTAATATAATAAAGATATTATTTTTACTGAAATACACCATTAGTGATGCTTCCTACATGGTAGCCAAAGTTGCCCCTTGACACATGTCAAACAAAACTACAACTGGAATCTTTGAGAGACCACCACAGGTATTTAATAAAATAAAATGCCATTATGTTAAGATCTAGTTTCCATGTTAGAGAATAGCACAGGTCAAACAAGCAAGGAATAAACATCGTGTTCCCCAGTAATAATAGCCAACATTTACTAACCACTTGTGAAATTCTAGGTTCTGTTTTGAGTATTTTCCACCGTTTCAATATTTAAATCTTTAGCAACTTCATGTAATGGCACTGTTACTATTTCCATGTGTAGATGAGGAAGTAGGAGCATTAAACAACCTTGAATAATGTCCTAATAAGTAATATCAGAGGTGATATATAGCAAAGGCTATGAGTGTGTCTACTATATTCATTTTTGTTGTTGTATATTATTGAGATTGTAATTTAAATGTGACATTTCTCCCTTCCCTCCCCGTTTCTCCAAAACCTCCCACATGCCCCTCCCAGGTCTCCTTCAAATCCATGGCCTCTTTAGTCATTAATTGTTATTGAATATGTGTATGTATTTTATATGCATAGATATTCCTAAATATAACCTGTTAAGTTTATATAATGTCAATTGTTTGTATGTTTTCAAGGATAACCATTTGGCACTCGATAACCAAAGGGTGTGTTTATCTCTGGGGAGGACTAACTCTCATGCTCCCATCTTTACCCGAATGCCTGTAATTTTTTGTATAGGCTTGAGGCCCCATGGGCTTTTTCTGTCAACTTTGGCATGTTCTGTTGTAGTAGGAGAGGCGGGGCTGTGTCCCCTGGCACCCGGCCGCCCACACGGCTAGCTTATGCCCCCGAAATAATTACATGGAAACTGTATTCTTTTAAATACTGCCTGACCCATTAGTTCCAGTTTTTTATTGGCTAGTTCTTACATATTGATCTAACCCATTTCTCTTAATCTGTGTAGCCCACGAGCTGGCTTACCAGGAATGATCTTAACCTGCATCTGCCTGGAGTGGGAGAATCATGGTGACTCTCTGACTCAGCTTCTTTCTCCCAGCATTCTGTTCTGTTTACTCCACCCACCTATGTTTTAACCTATGAGAGCCAAGCAGTTTCTTTATTGCTTAACCAATGAAATCAACAGATTGATATATGACACTCCCACATCAATGTTCATTGGTTTCGTCCTTGTTCATCTCACATTTGAGCAGTCGTGTTGGTGAGAATTTATTGGTATCTAGTTTCTGATATACCTAGGTGACATAGTCTCACAGCAAACTCCCTGACCTCTCCAGCTCTTACAATCTTTTCACCCCTTCTTCTGCAACGTTCCTTGTGCCTTAGGTGTGAGAGTTCTTTGTAGCCACTGGGCCTGGGCTTTGATTGGTTGTGATTTTTTGTAGTACTCTCTGTTACAAAGAGAAGTTTCCTTGATTAGGGGTGAAGGCCACACTTACCTGCCTATCTGTGGGTGTAAGGACAGACGTTATTAGTTTGTTGATAGGGTCAGTAAGTAATTTAGAGCCTAAAGATTCTTCTCCAGTAAACAGGGCTTCATTAGAACTGAGAAGTTAGCCAGCTTTGTGTTAACTCTTTGTTCCTCAACAGACACGCTTATCACATGCTGTTATAACGTAAACAGCTAGGGTAAGAAAAAGCAGAAAGACTTGATTTGTGCGGGCTAAGCTGCAGCATCTAGAATAACTAAAAACGAGTGAACATCTTCAGAAGGGGATTAGGATTTATTTTAACTTTTTAAAAATGGAAATGACTTTACTTCTGGTGTAATTTATTGAGATTGCTCTCATTTTCCAGAGCAACCACCACCTGTAAACTTAAATGACGAAGACGCCATAATTTACTATAATTTGCATGGTTCCACCTCTGCTACTAACAAAGACCTCACTGCAGGTAATGGAGTTGTGAGAATACAGATGTGTGGGAGAGAACTCTGTACCATTCCCGCTGGTGCTTTTTACGAATATCCGTCTTGAAACCTGTGGGCCCAGCAGACAATATTGTGAATACAGTATGTCCCATGGTTCTTGAGAGTGCATGCCTGTGTTTGTGGGAGGATGAGGCTCTGTAAAGTTTGGCATCCTGCGCGTAAGTGAGCTCTACTTGCCTTGACCCAGGTAAATGGATAGACTTCCTTCATCCCTCACACCGTCTCTTTTCTGCACAATGCTCTAAGAGAGAATGTGCAGTGAGTTATCCAGCAGCCACTTTAATGCCTTCTTACGATGCCCTTTAAGTCTTCAGGGTTTATTTCAGGGGTCAATAATCAGTGCCTCAGTAGCTGTCGTGTGCAATTGTCTTATTTCACTAATGTTTCTATACGATAGACTGTGTAATGAGATTTGCAGGGAAAATACATGTGTGCTTTTAAATTTAATGCATATTGACAAATAATTTACAATTAATATAATTCAGCCAGAGAATAAATTAAAAACCCAATTGTAGTGATATGAGCGACAGGGCTGCATCCCCAGCACCCCGGCCGCACCCCGGCCGCCTGGCTAGCTTATGCCCCAAAATAATTACACGGACACTGTATTCTTTTAATCACTGCTTGGCCCATTTCTATCTAGCCTCTTTTAGGCTAACTCTCGCACCTGGACTAGCCCATCTCTAATAATCTGCTGTAGCCCACAAGGTGACTTACCAGGGAGATTCTAGCCTACATCCATCCTGGGTCAGAGCTTCATCGAGTGTCTCTGCCCGGGAGCGGGCAGCATGGCGTCTCTCTGAGGCGTCTGCTCCCGAGAGGAGAGCTGTCAAGTCTGACCTCACTTCCTCTTCCTCCCAGCATTCTGTTCTGTTTACTCCTCCCACCTATGTTTTAACCTATCAGGGCAAGCAGCTTCTTTATTTAATTAACCAATGACCTTCCTCCATCACCCAATTCTAAGTGTCACATTGAGAAACAAACTTTGTGTGGGAAAAAACGTAAGCACAAATTTAACTGTTAAATGTCCATACTATGAAAAGGATTTTAAAAAAACTCTAGAGAAGTCCCTGAGATGCAAAAGGTATTTTTGCATATATAGAAAGTCCATTTAACATTTACATAGAATCTTTGTAAATATGTAAGAGAACAAAATAATACTTAATAACCTCAAAGCGTATGACTGACCCACAGCAGTGAGGGCATTGCAGTTCTCAAATGCATACAGGGGACACAGAGACCAGAGCCATGCTGGAGAAATCCACACATGGTACAGGGAAGCCTGTATAGCCACAAGAGTAGCATGAAAGGGTTTCACAGGCTAAACCGCTTTCAAAACATAAATCAACATGAAGGCAGACCTTACAAGTTAGATTTACCTGCATAAATATGGGGACAAACAGGCACAGCCAATAAGATGCTCATTTTGACAATATAAAATGGATTAGCATCAAAAATAATATTGGCAAATTTGGATTCATCAGATTTTAAAATTTGGTCATCTCAGGGAAGATAAAATTTTGTATTTGGTAGCTTTTAAAGGGTAACAAAAAATGGGGTAATATCAATAAAGCAAAAAGGTTACCAAATAAATAAATATTTCCCTATCTGGGTTCCATAAAGAATTACCTTCCAAAGATAGATTAACAATGGTCTGCGGCTCAACCACATCAAGACTCATTTATAAAAAAGCACATGGGAAATGCTCTAAAAGATGCTCTTCCTGAGGTTTTATATACCTACAGGAACATAGAAATGTCTTCTCTCATTGGTGAAGTTCAACCCAAAACTAGAATGAGAAAAATGCTTCACACACATGGGGTGATATTTCCAGAAGGGGGACCAAGAGAGAAGTGGAAGAAAAACTGGCTGGTCTGGAGTTCCATAGCTGTCCCTGTAGATACCTCGGAGAGTCCTGCAGGAAAATCACAATTTCAGGTCAGCTTTGACAATACCCAGAGTTCAAATCTAGTCTGGCCGTGAGACCCCATCTCATCAAAAGAATTAATTAGATATTTGCAGCTCAATTGTGTGGCTCTCAACCAGCATATGTAAGGAATTGGGTTCAATCCTTAATGCGACAAAAATAAAATAAAGAGGAAATGAAAGGAAGAGAAAACGAGAAAGAAGAAAACAAAGATGTCAAGAAGAAACGGGGTGACTACAGGCCAGGACCTCCCGCTTCTCTTATTAGTTCCCTGACTTGCACTCTTACAATGCACGTTTATAAAATATCATCTGCCAGGCACAGATACATCAGACGGAGTCTGGAAGGGCTTTGTCAACCCTTCTATGTCAATAGTTGGAGGAAACTGTGCTCAAAAAATAGTTTATTTCCATTGTCGCTGAATGACGCTGTTCTTGTTTTTCAGAGCTGTCTAAAACAACTCATTTCTATGAAGTCGGTCAGCGTTCCAGTGCTGTGCACATGTCCATGTCTGCTGTAAGGAAACGTAAAAGCAAAGGTAAAAAGAGTGTGGTAAAACAGACGTATGAAATCAAATATTCCTTTCCCGTGCTTTCCTGTTTACCAAAATTCTCAAACCCATGAGCCCCTTCAGACAACCAGTTTTATAAGCCCAGCTTGCCTTCCATGCTTCTGTGCAGCGACCCCCGTTTGGGGGCTTTCTGTTTGTGTAAAGTAGTAGGATCCTGTGCACAGATCCACCTTACCTCTAACCAGGTAACCTTTAGTGTGCTGCACGCTGCTCCGAAATGGAGAAACAGCACACTTGCTGTAGACTTTCTCTTTATGTTGTCCTTGCATTTCTGTTGTTGCGACTACAGTGTCCTAACACATTGCTATTCTCTGGCTTTATACAGTAGAGTATGTTAGGGGGTCGCTGGATTGGGAACATGCATGCCTTTAATTTTCATAAGTACTAACAAATAATTTGCAGAGTGACCATAATTAATAGTTGTAGCAACAAAAGCATCAAAAACTTCTGAGTATTTTGGGCTTGAAAACTATGTTTTCTGATATTAGAATAGCTATGTCAACTGTTTTCCTAAGTCCATATGCTCAAAATAACATTTTCTGTCCCTTAGTCTGAGGTAGTGTCCATCTTTGACGGTGAGGTGTATTTCTAGGAGAAGCTGAAAGGTATAGCCTGAGTTCTAATCCAGGCTGCTCATCTGTGTCTTTTTATTTGGTTGTTTACACCACTAATATTCTGAATTATTATTGAGATAAGTATATTATTTCTTATACTTGCTTCAGCAATTGTAATATTTAACTACCATTACATAAAGTTATTTTCATTTTTCAGAGAAATCTAAAACTACAAATTTAGAGAAGGAATATGCTGAAGTCGAAAATAGTCTGCAGATACCAAATTTGGCTGCTTCAATAAGTGAGCTGAAAGGTAAAGGAGTCACTGCCATAAAGATGTATGTAATAAACCTCTGTACTATCCCATTGCTTCTGTTTACCGCCATCTTCAACCTGTGGGCTCTTTCACCATACAGTCAATACTGTGAGTACCCTAGTTGTTCCTGTACTTTTTCTTTTTCATTCTTTTTTTTTTTTTTTTGGCTTTTCGAGACAGGGTTTCTCTGTGGCTTTGGAGCCTGTCCTGGAACTAGCTCTGTAGACCAGGCTGGTCTCGAACTCACAGAGATCCACCTGCCTCTGCCTCCCGAGTTCTGGGAGAGACAGAGAGAGAGAAAGAGAGAGAGAGACAGACAGACAGACAGACAGACAGATAGATAGGGGATAGATACAGGTGTGTGTGTGTGTGTATATATATATATATATATGGAGAGAGAGAGAGAGAGAGAGAGAGAGAGAGATTTGTTCTATAATTTTCATTCCTCTAGAAAACCTTGACCAATATAAATGTCAGTATCATTCCTCATTTAATAGATAAAAACTGATGTAAATAGGAAGTCGATAAAATAAGGAAAAGCAGAAACAGATGGGAGAAAATCTGTCACTCAAAACTGTTAAGGATTCTTATCCAAAGATGTAATGATAGATTAAAATGTAAGCAAAATTGAGAAGTACTCTCATGGACAATTTTCTCCTTCACAAACTTGGCGATAGACAACCCTGGCTGGTTTTTATGTCGACTTGACACAAACTAGAGAGCCACAGTTGAGAACGTGCCTCCATATGAGCCAGCTGTGAGGCATTTTCTTACTTAGTGATCAGTGGAGGGATAAGTGCTGTCCCTGAGCTGGTAGTTCTGAGTAGTAACAGAGTACACTCGGCAAGCCATGGAGAGCAGGCCAGTAAAGAGTACCCTTTCATTGGCTCCTGCCTCTAAGATCCTACCTTGTTTGAGTTCCTATCCTTCAGTGGTGAACAGTACTGTGGAAATGGAAGTCGAATAAACCCTTTCATCCCCAACCTGCTTTTGGTCATGGTGTTTTGTCACATCAATAGAAACACTAAGACAAGTTGGTTCAGCGTAGCAGCACCTCTGCCAACAGGGTCACCTCCACTGTGCTGCCCAAGAGAGGTTCAGGGTTCACTTTCCCAAGTGTGTCAGCTAGTGAGGGAGAGGTTCAACTCCCTGGCCCACCACAGGTGGCAGGGTCAAGACGGGAGGACATCTTCCTCTCAGCGCTACCTAAGAAATGGGGAGGGCATAGCCAGATATACCACTCTGATGCCCCCAGTTCTATCTCACCCACACCTCTGCCAACAGGGTCAGCTCAACTGTGCTGCCTAGGCAAGGAGTAAGGCCCACTTTCTGAGTGCCACAGCTGGTAAGGGCAGGGTCGGCTCTGCTCATCTGTCACAGGCAGTAAGGGGAAAAGGGTAGTGGGGCTATCTCTCCCCCACCCACGTCTCCACATGAGAGAAGAGTAGTGGGGACAGCTCTCCCATGCTCACAGCTTAGGGGCTGGCTCACCCACACCTCTGCCAACACTATTGTGCTTCCCAGGGTGCTGTGAGGTACAGGACCTGCTCTCCTGAGTTTTGCAGCTGCTGGGGGACAAGGACACTCCTGTTCTCATGACTCATGACTTCAGGGCCAGCTCTCCCACCAGCTTCAGGCATTGATTTATTATACTTTCTTTTTAGTCATATTATATTTTCTTTTTAGTCCAAATACAAACACTATAACACTTCCTACTATCTCCCTTCCTTCTTGCACTTAATGTCCACTACCACAATAAAAAGGATGCATTCAGAGATGAAACTAGATCTGAAAATCTGTATTTTAGTCATTTGAAGATTCTTATGTTGTCATATTGTACCTTTTAAGTTCTTTCTCCAACATTTGTATACGGCATTTCTATCTGTTATTTGAGACAGCCGGACCAGAGTCACGCTCAGTATGTCGCAGACTGGCAACCTTCTGCATGCCTCAGCCTCCCTGGTGCTACATTATAATACCTCCCCCAGCTCTGTCCTTCCTGTTGTCTGACTAGCACCTGGGTAGTGAACCTCAGTGAAATACCAGATAAGAGGCAAGGCTGAGTGTTTTCCTGATTGTATACCGTGTGCCTGAATGCCGGAAGGAACGTGTGCTTCGTCGCTGATGTATTTCTAGAACCACTGAATGATTTTGTTCTCACTTTTCAGAGCCATGTAAATCAGGTAACTTACACGAGAATGCTGATGAAGAGACCAATCTCCTGCACATGTCAACCTCCGCTTTAATGAGATATTTGATTAAAGGTAAAAAATCCACTGCTATACAAACACGTGAAACAGAACTCTGTTCTATTCCCACTGTTTCTGTATACCAGTATTTCCAACCCCTGGGCCCCTCCAGCATACTGCGAATCTTACCAGCACAGAATGTGTTCCGGTATTTCCCCTGTAAGTAGAGACATGTGGAGAGCGCTGTGGTTCTTCATAGTAACAGATCCTATGTGTGGTCCTGCCTTATCTCTAACCAGGAAAAGTGATGTGTTTCCTTCATGCCTCACATCCTTAATTTTCAGCATGACATTATGAAGTGAGAATATTTGACTGTTTTTCAATAATTCCTTTTTTAATCACCTTTACACTTTTACAATCAATGGTGCAATCAATATCATTACAAAGTTGTGACTATACAGTAGAGTGTGTGATTGGGGTGGTTGGATTCAGGATGTAGTTTTAATAGATCCTATGTGGAATATCTACATATCCATTCTAGAATAGTCGTAGTTAATATTTGTGGCACTAATTATGTGAGAAAACTATTTCCTGATTCTTAGCACTAGACTTTTTAGGGATACAAAATATCAGCAAGATTAAACTACACTGGTCACTTGGCAGTAGGACAGAAAGTGACCTACAGATTTTGAGAAAATCCCTAGAATTCTGAAGTTACGGTGCAGAGCTAGAGAATTCTATTCTGAGGGCTACAGAGATGGTTCTGTAGTTAAGCCAGTTACAACGCAAGAAAGAAACAGAGTTTATTTCCCCAAAACCCTTGTAAAATGCAGCATACTCAGAGCCAACTATAATTCCAGGTTGTAAAGCAGAGACTGCCTTCCCAATGCAGCCTTAGAGATTGGCCACATAGACTGGCTCTGAGTATCACATAGACAGCCTTAGAGATTGACCAATGGACACAATAGCCTCGATGAACAAGATGCAGGAGTGAAGAAAGAGGAGTCTCCACAAACACCCCAGGCACATGTGTGCACAAACACCTGTGTGCAAACCCATGCATATATATACATACTGCACACACATACACATAGAAAAAGAGAATGAAGTTCATTTCAAAATCATATAGAATCTTGAAAGAATGTCAAAGCCAAAAGAGTCACCAACTCACTGTCCAGTGTCCGATGGTCAGCCCTAAAAACATACATATAAATAGCATTACCAGACTGAACAGGTTATATTTAGAAATATGTATGTATATACATAAACATGCGTTCATACAATAACAGTGAAAAAAGAAGCCTTGCATTTGAGGGAGAGCAGGGTGGGGTATATAGGACCGTTTTAAGGGAATAAACAAAAAGGATAAATATTGTAATTGAATGATAATCTCAAAAATAAAGAAAAATATTAGCGACAAACTAGGAAAGGCTGCAACTCACCATAGTTCTGATGGCAGCCAGACAACACAGGCCGGTAAGGCGCAGACAGCAAGACACTCCCACTCGCACGGTCAGTGGTACCCAGACCACTCAGGCGGGAATGGCAGTCTAGCACATATGGTGCCGGGAAAATCAAACATCCCCAAACAGAAGGGTGCTCGAGCCCTCTCGTACACGGATACTTCAAAATACATCAACGTCCTTTTTGTTGCTGATGAAATGTAAGCTGAACCGCAAACATATCAGATGGAAACATAGAGGAGACTTACAGGCCAGCAGACTTGGCTTTGCATTGGCAGTTGGCATAAAACACACCGTCAAAAAAGAAAAATACACAAAACCTTGACTTATTCTCAACCTAATTTTTTTACATGTTTGTTGAAAGAAGTGGGTGGTAGCGTATTGTGTCCTCTGGTTCACATCCCTTCCAGGAATAGGCTTTTCACCGTGTGTATACTAACAGGGGTATATTCCCTCTCGTGGAGCTGGCCTCAAATGCAGCCACAAGGAGCTGGTTATGTCCACTGTTACATCATGCCACTGTTACATCAATGGACATGTCTAATCGAAACCAGTTACTATTTTGGTTTTGATGGCACACATATGGGTGTGGCCATTAGTACGTTGTCTCCTCAGCCACCTGCATAGCACCTTCCAGCACTATGAACACTGACCAAGTGGGTGTGAGTGTCCATTGTGTTCCATCTTGCTGTCTCTGTGCCGTAGAACCAACGTGTATGATCTATTCGCCAGTAGGGTATTAACATCAAATCATTGTGGGTAACCAGGAGCAGTGACCACACCCTATCTTCTTTTGGGGGCACCTCATAGACCTCTCTACCAAGCAGCTTAAATGGGGCATCTGTGTCACCCTAACCACCTTGCCCAAAAAACATTGCAAAAGGATGGCAGGAAGAATTTATAGGAGGGAAGATGGGGATCATGAGCATAGGGGATTGCTATTGCAACCACAAAGAAAGGGAGTGATGCCAGAGGATAAAAGTAAGTGAATATAATCATAATGTATTCTACATAGTTATAAAACTTTAAAAACTAAAGGAAAATGTAGGAGGAGGCCACTTGTTGGTTCCCGGCCACCCGGCTTGTTTAGACCCAAAATAATCACACAGAAACTGTATTATTTAAAAAACACTGCTTGGCCCATTATCTCTAACTTCTTATTGGCTAACTCTTACATCTTAATTTAACCCATTTCTATTCATTTGTGTATGGCCACGTGGCTGTGGCTTACCAGCTAAAGTTCAGGTGTCTGTCTCCAGCAGCGGCTCCATGGCATCTCTCTGACTCCACTTCTTTCTCCCAGCATTCAGCTTAGTTTTCCCCACCTAGCTCTGTTCCGCTATAGCCCTACTATAGGCCCAAAGCAGTTCCTTTATTTATCAATGGTAATCACAGCACACAGAGGGAAATTCCACATCAGAAAAATTTTATACATAAACATCAATATCATTTTTTATTTAATAGGTAAATTAAAGAATAACAAAAATAAGAGGGCAATAACAACAGAGTAAAAGGCAAAATCAGAATTGGAGAAAATATCTCACTTCTATCTAATAAGCATTCCTATCCAAAGATGCAATAATAGATCTAAGATGTAAGCACATTTGAGAAGCACTCTCACGGACATTTTTCCCCTTAACTTTGCAATCGCCAACCTAACGAAAAAATATGATGTTCACACCTTAACATGAGAGAAGACAGCCCCACGCTACAAAGACTTAACACTCCGTGCTCACTGTCTGACTGACGCTAGCAGCCACAGGACAGACGGAAGAAGGAAGAAAAGAGAAATGCCATTGACAAGAGGGTGAGAAAGAGCCGTCCTGTGGGTGCCGCCTGTAATTTCAGCTCCTTGGGAGACTGATCCAAGAGAGTGGCAATTCACAGTCAGCCAGTGCAGTGTAGTGAGACCCTGTCTCAAAGTTGTGGAGTGCTTACCTTGCTTACAGAACGGTCAGGTTCAGTCCCTAGTCCTTGAAAAAATAGAAAAGTATACCAAATATGGACAAGGTTGTCAAGAAAATATGCAGGAGTATCTGAGGTTGACAGGAGTTGACCTGCTCAGTGGGTAAAGCCACCTGTTGCCACACCTGACAGGTGTTAGTCCTTAGGACCTACATGGTAGAAACAGAGGACTGGATTCCGCCAGCTCTCCTCTAACGCGGGCAACTCGTATGCAGGGCACGTGGGGTCAGCCGAGCTCCGGCAGGATGGAGCAGCCTCTACGCCTGCCCTGCCATCTGCAGCAGAGATGGCCTCATTCTCAGTCAGCCCATCTAAATTTTAAATCTGTGGTTAGAGAGAAAGGATAATGGGCTCCTTCTGGGTGCTGAGTGGAAACGGCATGAGGGCAGATGGTTTTGGGTCTGAGAGAAAGCAGAGGCGTGCTTTTCTAACAAGCACCTGCCTTGGTGAACGAAGTGTGGACATTTTAATCTTATGCAAGAAACACATTGTGGAAAAACTTCCCCATGTAAATCTGACCAGCTAACTTTGAGATAGGACTCTCTAACAAGCCCACATTCTACATTTTATTTTAGGATTCATCCCTAAATAAAGATAAATTGAATCTGTCTTTTTGTACTTCCTTTTTAACAGTATTCCAAATATATACACTGTGCCATTTCTTATTATCTATCATCTCCGTTCCTTTTCGGAACTTAATTTTCACTGTAGAAATGTCATCTAAAAGCAGAGAAATGTTTATGGAGCAATGAAGCTGTATTTGCGAATTATCTAAGTCACCTGTAGTCGTATATATTGTCGGACTGGAATCTTTTAAGTTCCTCCTCTGACATTTGCATATGATCTGTCATTTGAGACAAGGTACAGGATATAGCAAGATTGACACTCAGTAGTAGGTTAACAGACTGGCAAGCAGATAACCATCCCCCTGCCTCAACTTCCCTAATTCTGGAAATACAGGTGCCTCTCTCATCTCTTCTTTGTTGCCTGATTTATACTCTAATGATGCCGTCTAAGGAAATATCAGCTATGAGGCAAGGCTGAATAGAACAGAGTCTGTGCTTGTTAACTGTTCACCTGAGTTGCTGGGAGATTATTGTGCTTCAGAAGTAGGTTTTTTTTTCTTTTGCAGTATCATTGAATGGCATTGTTCTCACTTTTCAGAGGCATCTAAAACTAGTAGCTTAAAGAAGGAAGTAGTCAAAGGATCACGCCTTCTGCACAAATCAACCTCTTCTGTGAAGAAGCGTTTGCACAAAGGTAACAGAGTCACTGGCATACTGATGTGTGAGACAGAATTCTGCTCTTCTCCTGCTGTTTCTCTCTTCCAGTACCCTCAACACGGAGGCCCTTCCAACATCCAGCCAATATTACAAACACACAATACGTTCCTTTTTTTTTCTTGTGTAAAAAGACACCTCTGTGGAGAGCTCTGTGGTTCAGCATAGTATTAAGGTGCAATGTGTTGATCCCCCTTGTCTCTAACCCAGGCAAACCAATGGCTTTCCTTCACCTCTCACACCCTTACTTAATATTCTGCATTATATTCTGAAGTGAGAGTCCTTGATACTTTCTCAATAGTTCCTTTTTATATTGCCTTTACATTTCTGTGGTTGTGACTACAATCAATGGATACCATCGGTATCACCATGCATTTTTTTTTCTGCCTCTTTGTAACCATACAGAAGAAAGTGTGAGTGGGGTGGCCAGGTTCAGGACTTGTCTGTTTTTAATTCAGTAGCTACTGTGTAGAATCTTTACATACCCATTCTAGAATGATTGTAGTTAATGATTATGTCAGTAATTTCATGAGGAAACTGCTAGTTCTTAGCTCTAGACCTTTTAGGGATCCAAATGTTAAAAGATTAAATTGTATTAGTCAGTTGATGATAGCACAGAAAAAGACCTAAAGATTCTGAGAAAATCCTTGGAATCCCAAAGATAGGTTGTAGAACTAGAAAGTTCCATTCCGGGGGCTACAAATGTGGCTCAGAGGTTAAATAGCTTGCAATGAAAGAAAGAGGGGCAGAATTCAGATCCCTAAAACCCACGTAGAATGCACGGTGCACACGGCAGCCCATCTGTAATTCTAGGTTGCAGGGCAGAGACAGGATCCCCAGAGCAAGTTGGCGACTGAGATTAGCCACGTGAACCGGCTCTGCGTTGGATGAATAGATCCTCCATGGAATAAGAGGGAGGAGTGAAGAGAGAAGATTCTCCACAAACACCTCAGACCACCACAGACACAAGTTCACAAACACACAAATACCTACACAAAAACACGCTCAAGCACACTTAGATGCAAATCTTCCCACCCACACCTATGTGTGTAAAAAGAGAACAATGAAAAAAATCAATCTCACTCATAAGGAATCTTGAAACAAAGTCATAATAAAGTTAATTGCGAACAACCAAGAAAAAAATCACACTTCATAATTTCAAAACTTAGGACACAGTTATAGTCACAACAGAGAGGTGACATAGACCACTGATTTAGAAGAGAGAACCCATAAGTGAAGCCCCACCTATGAGGTCAGGGACACCCAGACTTTTCAGTGGGAAAAGGCAGTCCAGCACATAGGGTGCAGAAAAAACTAAATATCCCCAAACAGCAGGTTACCTGAGCCCTTAGCTTAAACTGTGTACAAAAATACTTCAGCATAAATCAAAATCCTCACAAAAGAAAATTAAACTAAAAAAAAAAGCTTAGAAAAAAATATTGCAGAAACCTACAGTATCGCAGATTTAGCCATATATTGTGGAGCTGATATAAGATCCCAGTTAAAAAAGGAAACTTCCAATTAGGCTTCATCAGAATCAAGTTTTTTTTTAACCTGTTCTTTTAAAGAAGCTGTGGTAGTGGATGCTCCTTGGCTCCACTTCCTCCCAAGAACAGGCTTTGGACCATGTGTCTACTACCAGGAATGTATTGCGCTTCATGGAGTCATGAAGCCGGCCTCAACACCAATCACAAGGAGTTGTTGTTTACATGGTGCGTGGCTGGATGAGACTGCCCTTTCTCCCCAGCAGCCTGCGCTAGAGCGTCCAGCCCGGCTGACTTTTGCCAACAGGAAAGAGTTTCCGGCTCAGCTCTGTCTTGACACCTCTAGCCCTGATTGCTCACGAAGAGCAGTAACAGCAGCCCGCCCTGGTGGGCACCTCCCAGACCTTCCCCACCAACAATGAGATGGGATGACTATCACACTGCCCAAATGACCCAGGAAATATTGCAAAAAGGTGGCAGAAAGAACTTATGAGCAGGAAGATAGGGATCTTGATGTTATGACGTTGGTGCTGCAACCATAGACACGCAGAGCTATGGATTCTAGCCAGGATTGGACCTTTTAACTGTCCTTCAAGGAAAGAGGAGTTGCCAATTAGGCTCCGTCCAATCTCGGGAGCTGATGGCCGCAGATGTTGGCAGAGGAGGATCTTTTCTTAATACTCAGCAGTACTAAGAAAAGAAGATGAACGCAGAAACAAAGGAGACGGGACACCAGAGGACAATAGGCAGGTGAACGCACTCATAGCTCAGTGGATGAACTTAGAAAACTTTAGAAGTAAGGAAAAAATAAATTTTGTGCATGAATAAAGTATTTTTAACTTTTATTTATTTTTATTTCATGTGCATGGCTGTTTGCCTGAATGTATGTCTTTGGAAAGGTGTCAAATCTCCTGGAACTGGAGTTATAGACAGTTGTAAATTGCCATATGGGTGCTGGGAATTGAACCGGAGTTCTCTGGGAAGAGCAATCAGTGGTCTTAACCACTGAGCCACCTCACCAGTCCCTGAAAATATTATTTTTATTTAATAGATAAGTATAACAGAAATAGAAGTGCAGTTGAGCAGAAAAAAAAAAGCTGGTCATAGGATGGGAGAAAATATGTATTTTTATGTATGGTGAGGATTCGTATTCAAAGACATGAAAATAGAAATATAAAATGCAAATAAAACTGGAAAATATTATTTCTAATAGATATTTCCTTTAGATGATTCTGCAATGGCTCACTGAATATCAACATATGATGAGTAGTAGTGTGAGATAAACCAGACCCAAACTGCCAAGTGCTGGGATTAAAGGCGTGCGCCACCAACACCCGGCTGGCAAACTATATTTTTAATCACACATTTTTAATATTAGTCCTCATACATACACAACAGCATTTATTGTAATCTCCCTTCATTTTTACACTTTATTTCTCATTATAGAAATGTCAGCTTCTAATCCCATCACTCGGGAGGCAGAGACAGGCAAATCTTGTGAATTTGAAGCCAGCCCGGTCTACAGAGTAAATTCCAGGGCAGGCTCAAAAGCCACAGAGAAACCCTGTCTCTAAAAACAAAGAAAAGAAAAGAAAAGAAAGAGGGAAGGAGGGAGAGAGGGAGGGGAAATGTCAACTTTATTGGAAACAAAGGAAGGATTAGGATTACAAAGATATTAAATTGTATGTGAAAATATTAGTCACTCACAGTTTTGTATACACTAGTCTTATTAAAGTCCTTTCTATGTCATTTGTATATAGCATTTATGGTTTTTTTTTTTGAGGTAAGGATGCTATGCATATCAAGGCTGGGCAGATATTCACACACACACACCCCCGCCTCAGTCTTTGAAGTGTTGGAACTACAGACTAGCTACACCTCTCCCAGCCTTCTTTCTATACCCGACTTATTCTATTATAGTGATGTTTGATAAGATATCAGATAACAGCCAAGGCTGCTTCTGACAGAACCTATTCCTCGTTCCTGAGTGTCACACTGATTAGCTGTGTTAGTGAAAGACCTTGTTCTCATTTTTCAGACAAGTCCAAGACTAAAAAGCTAGGCAAGAACATTGGTGAAGGTACATCCATGCTGCGCACATCCACCACTGCTAAGAAGAAGCGAGTACTCAAAGGTAAAAAAGGGAATGCAGTCCAGATGTGTGAAACAGAACTCCATTCTGGTCCCATGGTTTCTCCCCATCCGATACTGTGAGCCCCTCAAATAATCCACTAATATTGACCCATGATGGCCTAGGCGGGCACATTTGTCCCGTGATGGCCTAGGCGGGCACATTTGCATCCTTCATGCATCACCTCTTCTCTTTTCTGCACAGTGCTCCGAAAGGAGAACGTACTGTGACTTATCCAACAGCTGCTTCTTCAGTGCCTCCTATATGCTTATGTTTCTACAAAATAGTGTGCTGTCGGATAAGGAGCCTGGATGCTTTTAATTTTAAGAGACCAGCAGTTTATTTGTTCACTTTGTACCTGAATAGCTAAAAAACTCAACTTGCAATATAACGAATGGTATTGTTTTCACTTTCCAGATCACTCTAAAACCAGTAATTTAGAAAAGCAGATTATTAAAGGGACAGGTATTCTGCGCAAGTCAGCCTCAAAGAAACGTGTGCCCAAAGGTAAAGAAGTGGCTGGATACAGATATGTAAAACAGAACCCTGTTCTTTCCTCCCTGTTTCTATTTTCCAGTATTTTCAATCTCCAGGGCCTTCCAACATACAGGTAATGTTATAAAAGCAAGATATGTTCCAATATGTTTCCTGTTGTTCTAGGCCGAGATTCCCCCTTGCCTCTAAAAATGGTAAATTGATGGGTTTCCTCCCTCTCCTATACTCTTAATATTATGTGTGATGTTCTGAACTGAGAATATTTGAAACTTCTCACTAGTTCCTTTTAAAGACACCTTTATATTTCTGTGGTCATGACAACAGTCAAAGGTGCAGTCAACAATCATCCTTGCACAGTTTTCTTCTGCCACTTTCTGTCTGTACAACAGACTGTGTGAGTGGGGTGGTTAAATATGAGACATGTCTGCTCTTAATTCAGTAGCTACAGGATAGAATATCTATGTTCCATTCTAAAATGATTGTAATGTTTAGTAATGGCAGTAACTGCATGAGAAAACTCTTTCCTGGTTCTTAGCACTAGAGTTTTTAGGAATTGAAACATTTAAAAGATTAAATTATACTAGTCAGTTGACAGTTGCACTAAAAATGACCTACAAACCTTGGGGAAAAGAATCCCTAGAACCTCAAAGATGTAGTTGAATGTTTTCCTCTATCACATTGGTCCCCCTGGAACAGTTTCTTTCCTGCTCATGGGTCCCCGCAGCTGCTTATGAAATAACACTTTGAGGCTTAATTATCAATTACAATTGTTTGGCTCAAGCATATTACTGACTAACTCTCACAATTAAATTTTTGTTTGTTTGTTTTTTGAGACAGGGTTTCTCTGTAGCTTTGGAGCCTGTCCTCCCTTGGTAGACCAGGCTGGCCTCGAACTCACAGAGATCCGCCTGTCTCTGCCTCCCAAGTGCTGGGATTACAGGCATGCGCCACCACCGCCCGGCCTCTCACAATTAAATTAACCCATTTCTATTCATCTGTGTATTACCACAAGGCTGTGACTTACCAGCAGTGCTTCAGCATGTTACTCCTTCAGCGACTATGTGGTGTCTCCCTCCCTCTGCCTTCCTTCTCTCTGCATCTTTATTTGGATTTCTTGCCTAGCTATATTTTTCCTGGCCATTGGCTGAAACAGTTTTATTCATCAACCAATAAAAGCAATGCATATCTGCAGCATACAGAAGAACATCCCACATAACAAAGATATGTTGTAGAACTAGAAAATTCCATTATGGGAGATGCAGAGATTGTTCAGTAGTTAAAGGGCTTGCAGTGAAAGAAAGTGGGACAGAATTCAGATCCCCAAAACTCATGTAGAATGCAGGGTGCACATGGCAGCTCATCTATAATTCTAGGTTACAGGGCAGAGACAGGATATCAAGAGCAAACTGGCTACTGAGATTAGTTACACGGATTGGCTCTGGGTTGGATCAGTAGACACTGTCTCACTAAATGAGAGGAAGGAGTGAAGGAAGAAGATTCTCCACAAACATCTCAGACCACCACAAGCATATGATGGTCTCACAAAAATATATGCAAACATTCATATATGCGCCGGGCGGTGGTGGCGCACGCCTTTAATCCCAGCACTCGGGAGGCAGAGGCAGGCGGATCTCTGTGAGTTAGAGACCAGCCTGGTCTACAGAGCTAGTTCCAGGACAGGCTCCAAAGCCACAGAGAAACCCTGTCTCGAAAAACCAAAAAAAAAAAATTCATATATGCAATAACTCCACCCCAGTTATGCACGTAAAAAGAACAAGGGAAAGATCCGTTTCAGATCCACATGGGATCTTGAACAGTGTCGTAGGAAATTAATTCAGAACAACTGAGAACGAATCACACTTGGTAATGGCAGAGCTTATGACAGAGCTTCATTAATGAAAGCAGCATGATTCTCATAAAAGGCAGGTAACAGAGACCAGTAAAACAGAGAGTAATCCCAGAGGTACAGCACTGTGATGAGTAACCTCGGCTGCCAGCTGGACGGCATCAGGAATCAGCTAAAGCCCAAGTAATTGGGATGCCTGTGAGGGTTTTTCTGACTCGTTTGAGGTGGGAAGACCCATCCTAAATCTTGCCATACCTTCAGTGGCAGCCCACGTACAAGGACGTGGAAGTCGAAACCTCTTGCTTTTCTCCTGCTTTCCCTCATCCTCACTCGTAAATTCATCCGCCTGCAGCTGAGGCATTCCTTCATGGGTGTTAGAACCCACTTCTTCAGGAGTCCAACACAGACTGAGTTCCAGCAGTCCTCTAGAAATTCTCCAGAGTGCCAGCACCAGGCCGGGACTTCCGGGACATCGAGCTGCAAGGCCTCAACAACTTCCATAGTCTTAGGAGACAGTCATTGCTGGACCAGCCAGACCACAGAATGCAAGAGGCTCTAACAAATCCTCTTCTAATAAGTACACGCTCATGCTATCCAGTCCTGTCTCTTTAGAGAGCCCTGACTAATAAAAACAATGGTGTTAGGAATCAGTTTAATAATATATCTATTTAACAGTATAGTGTTGTTATACACATGGATCATGCAGCCTTCAAGATCATCGCCCAGAAGGCAATGGGAAGAGTGTAAGAGCCTGAGACAGCAGCTGATGGCTAGGAAATATTTTCTTGTGGACACAGCAGGGCAGCTGCACATATGAACTCACAGCAATCATGACAGCATGCACAAACCCTGTGCAAGTCTCAAGTCATAGCAAATCTCAGCATGGAGAGGGGTTGGACACACAATCCCAACTGAGGCATGGAGCTATTGGAAATTATTAGCTACTAGTTGGAGACCTGTCTTTCTCTCAGAATGTAGTCACTGGCAAGATAGCCACTCCATTGGAAAACTATGCATCCAAGAATATTTGGGCACCACAAATTGGTCTTAAAAAAATCAAAAGAAGCCGGGCGGTGGTGGCACATGCCTTTAATCCCAGCATTTGGGAAGCAGGTAGGCAGATCTCTGTGAGTTCGAGGCCAATCTGGTCTACAGAGTGAGTTCCAGGATAGACTCCAAATCTACACAGGAAAACCCTGTCTCAAAGAAAAAAAAAAGAAGAACTCAAAAGAACCTGTGCAGCTGTGGTGCACACCTTTAATCCCAGAGAGGCAGAGCCAAGTGGATCTCTGTAAGTCTGAGGTCAGCCTACTCTACAAAATGAGTTCCAGAACAGCCAGAGCTAAACAATAGAACCCTGTTTTGGAAAAAAAAAAAACTAATTCAAAGGAAAAAGGACACAAAGTTAGGAAAACCGATTGAATCAGAGAAGGATTATGGAAGGGACATGAATATAAACACATTGTTTGAAACTCACAAAGAACTAATAAAGAAAGTGGTAGAGAAGGAAAGAAGGAAGGAAGGAAGGATGGAAGGAAGAAAGGAAGGAAAGAGAAGATGGAGGAAGAAGAGGACAAGGAGGTGACCTCAGAAATAAACTCTAATCTGCATGGTCAAGTGCACCAAGGCAACTTAACGGGAAAAGGCAGTCTAGCCCTTATAGTGCAGGAAAACGTAATATTCCCAAATAGAAGGATGCCTGAGCTCTTAACGTAAATTATACATAAAAATACTTCAACATAAGTCAAAATTCTTACAAGTGAATGTTAAACTACAAGATGATAGAAAATATATAGGGGAAATGTACAGAATGATAAATATGGCTATGTATTTCATAGTTGACATAAAGCACAGCCAAAAAGGAAAACTATAGACAAATTTGGTTTCATCAGAATTAAAATTCTTGACATGTTTCTTTCACTAAAACAACAGTAGTGCAAAACCACTTAGGCCCATGATTTTACTAGGAATAGGCTTTGACCATGTTTATACTGTTCATGAAGCTGTCCTCAAATGCAATCACAAGTACTTGGTTATCTCTGAAACAACATGCCACTATTGTACCAGTAGACAAACCTTGCTGCATAGTTAGCATTATGGATTACATGGCACACAGCTGGTTGAGAACTTTCATGAGTACCCCCCCCCCTGCCCCAGGTAGCATGCATGGTGCTTTCAAACAGTGAACAATAGCAAATAGGGAGCAACTTTCTAGTACAGTCCTGTCTTGATATCTCTGTCCTCTGGATAAACTGCGTGGTATACTAACCAATCACGTCTCATTATCTAAGTCTGGTGGGTAACAAAAACAATGACAACAGCCTATGTTCTTTGGGAGCGGGGCTCACAGACCTCTCAGGCCCACCACCTAAGTGGGACATTTATATTATCATACCCAAATGGACCAGGAAACATTGCTTAAGAGATGTCCCAAACAATTTAAGAGCAGATGGGAGTCATTGCCATGAACTGCTTCCATGAAGATACAACACTGCTTTTTTAACCATAAATACAGAACAGCTGTGGATTAAGGCAGTGTTGGTCCTTTCAATCATCCATCAAGAACAGAGGACTTGTCAACGAGACCCCACCCACTCTGAGGACACTCTGACTAGCACTTTGGTGCGCTTTCATAAAATAGCAACCCTAGGCAAGGCTACTTCCGACACTGTCCACTTGTGCTGATCAAAGTGCTTTAACTAAGCAACTGAGAGAGGATAACTTGAGAAATTAGTTTATTGCCAGTATGATTGAATGATTGTGTTCCCTTTTTTTTTCCAGGTCTGTTTAAGTCTACAAACATAGGCAGTAAAGGTGCTCAACCTGTAAGCAGTCTTCACACTTCAACTTCAACTACCAAGAAGAATGTGCTTAAAGGTAGGGGAGTCCCTGTCATCCAGATGAGGGGCATAGAAGTCTTCCACCCCAGTGTTCTGTTTACCAGCCCTCCCAACAAACAGTCAACATTACGATACCAGCATGTTTCCCATAAGCAGATACATGTGTGGAGGACTTGTGCTTCTGCACAGTAATAGAATCCTGTGCACAGATCCTTCTGGTCTCTAGCCCAGTTAAATTGGTCCGTTTCTTTCAAATCTCAAACCTTTAATTTTCTGCATGATATTCTGAAATTAGAGTATGTCATACTCCTCAGTGATTCATTTTTATGTGATCTCTGTATTTCTATTGTTGCAAACACAGTCAAAAGTATAATAACTATTACTGCACAGTTTTTTATACTACTGGTTTGTAGCTACCATAGAAAGTATACGTGGGATCGATGTGAGATTCCCTTCTGCATGTTGTGACTATGTTTTATTACCATTGGTTAATAAAGAAGCTGCTTTGTCTTAGGGCAGGGCAGAATAGAGTTAGTGAGAAAACTAAACTGAATGCAGGGAGAAAGAAGGCAGAGTCAGGCTACCCATGTAGCTGCCTAAGGAGAAGGATGCCGGAACATTACTGGTAGGCCACAGCTTTGTGGCAATACATAGATTAATAGAAATGGGTAAATTTAAGATGTAAGAGCTAGCTAGGAGTACGCCTGAATCCCTGCCAAACAGTGCTGTAATTAATATACTTTCTGTGTGATTATTTGGGTCTGGTAGCTGGGAAATGAATGTGCATTCTCTGTTTACATGGGATTGTTGGATTCGGGCACGTACACTCTTCATTCCACAGATACCATACAGGGTGTCTGCATAACCATTCTAGAATGGCTGTAGTTAGTGCCCACGAAGTAACTGCTGGGAGAACTGTTTCCTGATTCTAGAATGGCTGTAGTTAGTAGCCGCGGAAGTACCTGCTGGGAGAACTGTTTCCTGATTCTTGGCACAGCATTTTTTTTAATGAATTGAAAATATTAAGAAGATAAGTTACACCGGTCAACTAACTTGTAACTTGAAGAACTTGAAGAGTCTAGGGGACACCCCTGGAATTCAAAGACGTGCTGTAGAACTAGAAACATCCATTTGGGGGCCTGTGGAGATGGCTCAGCAGTTTGAGCGCTAGACACGTCCCTCTAGGCAGCAGAGTGAGGTTAGGACTCAAATTTTTCAGTGAGAACAAGGGTGGGAATGGATGCAGTGCATCGGTGGAGAACTTACCTGGCATACAAAACACCTACTTCAAACAATCAAAAAATAGAGGAAATATTAGCAAGGATGTCAACGTACAAGCAGAGGTTACATCACCTCCAGCAGGCTTGGGCAGCCTCCTGTCTACACCCCTGCCATTTGCAGCATGGTGGTCTCACATTCTCAGAAAACCCCATCTATTACAGAGAAAGGCTTCCCAGCCCTCTGCCTTTCTGTTCATGTGTCTTCTGGAGTCTGTTTCCACCTTTGCCTGTGGTCCAGTTCCTGCACCTTGTGTTCTATCCCTGCTTCTCTGCTTCCTGCATAAGCGATTCTATAGGTGAAGCTTTCCCCTGAGGCTTCTGTTTGGCTTCTTCACTTCTCATTTCCATCACTGATGGAAGAGGGTCATCTTTTATCTGTTGTTTCATTGGTTAATTAATAAAGAAACTGCCTAGGCCCATTTGATAGGCCAATCCTTAGGTGGGTGGTGTAAACAGAACAGAATGCTGGGAGAAAGAAGCTGAGTCAGGAGTCACCACGATTCTCCCACTCCAGACAGACACAGGTTAAGATCTTCCCTGGTAAGCCACCATGTGGGCTATACAGATTATTAAAAATGGGTTAGATCAACATGTAAGAGCTAGCCAATAAGAGGATGGAACTAATGGGCCAGGCAGTGTTTAAAAGAATACAGTTTCCGTGTAATTATTTCGGGTATAAAGCTAGCCGTGCGGGCGGCCGGGTGCCAGGAACATAGCTCTGCTGCTCCTATTACTACACATCACCATTTCAGTTTAGGTTTTTCTCCGCCAGTAATCTCGGTTTCACGTCTTATATCGACCACCTCATTTTGCTTGAAATCTCTGTTTCCGTTCTCTGGAAGTATACTCATGTGTTCTTTGAGTTGTTCGAAATGCTTACACCATACTTTTTAATTCCTTGGCTTGTATTCTAAGTGACTTTTCCATTGCCGCCATTACTATGGGACTAGTGGTTTGTGGAGAATGTGTGTTGTCTTGTTCATCATGTTCATCCATTGC
>NC_022011.1:36211272-36216811 GCF_000317375.1 Microtus ochrogaster | reverse complement strand
GTTTGTGGAGAATGTGTGTTGTCTTGTTCATCATGTTCATCCATTGCCGCCATTACTATGGGACTAGTGGTTTGTGGAGAATGCATGTTGTCTTGGTTCATCGTGTTTCTGCATCTGCACTAGGGCCTGCACGTTTAGTTTATTTTTCATTTCTCTTTCTTTCTTTTGGATTTTTATTTTTAAAATCCGAGTCATCTTTTTTTCCCTTCAGTGGTGGTATTTGCAGTATTGAGTAGAAGACTAAGGCCTAGGAGGGTTGGAGTGGCATTTAGGTCCGGAGGCTTCATCTGGCCTCTTCCTCTAATTGTTAGGCTGAGTCCTGGGTCATCTAGTGCCTCCTACCTGGTTCTTAAGCTTTCATGTGAGCTGTGAACCCCTTCACACACCTGAAGGCCTTGCCCAAAGACAAATCTGCTCCTTAACCTGGATTCATAGACACCTCTGGAGCTTCTAGAAGATGTGGAACATTGTAAGCACCAGCGGCTCTAACCTGGAATCAAATATGATTCCCATCCTAGGTCACTTTCTACTGATGGGACTGGGAAATGTGGTCCCATTTATAAGATACCTTCTAATGACCCCACATGCTACAATTTATTTTAGCAGTTGTATTCAAATGGACATCAATCCTATTTTTTCTTTCTTCCTTTCTTTTTTTATTACATATATGTTTTTAAAAAAGAGAACAACTATCTTTTTTCATTTTACATTCCAATCCAAGTTCCCACTCCCTAATTAAGCCTGTTTTCATGGTCACGCTTTCAATGCCGTTCACGTGTGCTCACATGAGTTTGTCAGTCTCTGGCTCCACTCAGTCCCTATACATTTCTTCTTGTTTCCGTTTTTTTAATACTCTGTATTTTTATTTTAGGGCATGTATATACATGAAAGGCACCAACCAATGTGCCGTGGTGTGCCTATGGAAATCAGAACACAACACTGTGGAGTTAGTTTTCTCCTTTTACATGGATTCTGGCTAAACAAACGCAGCTTATCAAGATTTGGGAGCAAATGCCTTTTCAGGCTGCGCCGTTATGATACCAGGCCCCAAGTGTAGTTTTCATTATGAGAATGGCTTAAAATTTGATGTTAATTTTTTTTCTAATACTCTTGAGTGACATTGTTCTTGTGTTTCCAGGGCAACCTAAACCTACAACATTAGGCAAGAAAGGTGACCGTCTAAATAATCTGGTTCCTTCAACATATGCCTCCAGTAAGAGCAGCCTCAAAGGTAAAGGAGTCTCTATAAAACAGACCTGGGAGGTGATTCTCTGCCTTCCAGGTCCATGGTTTCTGTTTCCCAGGAGTCTGTAATACAGACCTGGGAGGTGATTCTCTGCCTTCCAGGTCCATGGTTTCTGTTTACCTGTATGCGCAAGCATGGGCCCTTCCGATGAGTGGCCAATGTGACAAGCACAGCAGGTTTTGCACAATCTCTACCTAAAAAGATGGGGGTGTGGAGGGCTTTGTGGTTCTGTACAACAGAGGACCCTTGCATAGACCTCCCCGCTCACCACTAACCTAAGTGAATGGATGCATTTCCCTCATCTCTCACAGCTTTGCTTTTCTGTACGATGATCTGAAAAAGGGGTGTTGTAGTTACTCAATATCTCACTTATTGAGAGACCTTTAGGTTTTTACTGTGACAGCCACAATCAGTGGAGCTGTGGTATCATTGTACACTTTTTATTACTTTGTGTTTTTATCAAACACGGAGGAGCTGGGATGGACTCAGAGCTCCAACAAAGCAACACTTCCCCCAACAAGGCCACACCTACTTATAGTGCTTCTCTT
Organism: Microtus ochrogaster; assembly: GCF_000317375.1. Lineage (NCBI taxonomy): Eukaryota > Metazoa > Chordata > Mammalia > Rodentia > Cricetidae > Microtus > Microtus ochrogaster. Next base: position 36,215,017 of record NC_022011.1, on the reverse strand, counting down.
TGAGCCATTTTTACTCAAACCACTATAGAGTACCTGAGTGATAAAAGTTAATAATTCTGCCAGAAAATTCATGATGACTAAAGCTATCTCCTTTGCCTTAGCCAGCATTAATCTTTTGATAGGTTGAAAATATTAATAATATTAAACTATTATTACTTTGGGTGTTTTTGAGACAGGGGATCACTACATAGCCATTGACTGGCCAAATACTCACTATGTAGACCAGTCTGGCCTCAAACTCATAAAGATCTACCTGCCTATGTCTCTCAACTGCTAGGATTAAAGGTATGTGCCACCATGCCTAGCATGGAATTATATTTTAGGTGTCAAAAGAACAGAATATGGTCCAAAGAGCCTGAAAAGTCCCTTTGAGAATTCCGAACACATTTTACAAAAATAGAAAAGTTCATTTTCAAATTCAGATGACGTCTCCAAAGACTGTGATGGTCAAATAATCTTGTCAAAGAACCAAGTAAGAAGAGTCATGCTTCATGATCTCAGAACTGACTCCCAAGCATGAGACAGATGACACCCAGACCAGTGAAACAAAGAGAGATCCCAGAGTTAAACTCACCTCGATGGCCAGCCACAGAGTGTGGAGAGAGCCGTCTGCCAGAGATGGTGCTGGGTAAACTAGATATCCTGTGGAGAAGCATGAAACGAGGGCCCTTATCTTAAATTATGTTCAAAACCCAATTAAAGATGAATCAAAGACACATAAGTAAGAGCCAAGCTATAAATATAACTAAAGAAAACCCAGGAGAAACCCTATGTGATACTTGATTTGCCAGTATTTCTGGATGGACAGCAAAGACCTTTGATCTGGGGTAGGACAGGGCTTCTCGCGTGCTGGCAAGCACTCTACTGACTGAACCATACCCCAGCCCCTCCCTCCATCCTCACACTGGATCCTTTATCAGGGGAGATCACACCTTCCCTTGAGAAGACTGCTGAAGTCAAAACAATCACCAACAAACTTGGGGACTTAAATTATAACTTCAATTTTACATTTTAGCCACTCCTGGTTTTATTTATTTTTCTGCTGGTTTTTAAAGTTATTTATCTATAGTGTTTGTATTTGGTTTTGAGGCAAGGTGCTGTGTGTGTAGGAAAGTTGGTATCATGCTCCATATGTAAGAAGACTGACAGGCTGGTACCTATCTCCCTGCCTCAGCCTCCCAAATGCTGGGGTCACCGGGTGCACCAACTCCATATCAGCTTCCAGGCTAGGGCAGCTCAAACAAAATCCGTTTGTGTTGGCTAAACTGCATTATATAGATGACTAAACACTTAGAAGGAAACTGTGCTTTAGAGAAAATTAAAATTTATTATTTCAAAAGTTGCAAATTATTTTATTGCCAGCATCATCTACTGATGTTCTTATTTTTCAGGGCAAAGTAAGCCTGTAAACATGGACAAGAAAGTTGCTTATGGTCCTTATAGTCTGGACACTTCAATATCCTCCATAAAGAAACATATGCTAAAAGGTAATGAAATATCTGGCATCCACGTATGTGAAACAGAGCTCTGCCGTTACTTGCATTTCTGTTTGAGTAGTCCCCAGCATGTGGTCTCTTCCGACACCCAGCTGACGTTCTAAGCACTGTCTATATTCTCAGTCTTTTCCTGGGAGTACACATGTCTGGAGGGCTCTGTGTTTCTGTACACTAATAGAATCCTCTGCACAGATGCCACTTACCTCTACCCCAATGAATTAATAACGTCCTTCTTGTGTCACACCCTTAATATTCTGCATGATACTCTGAAACGTAAGTATACCACACGTCAATAGTTCCTTTCTGAATCACCTTCACATCTCTGTTGTGTACACAATCAATGGAGTTATAAGTATTATTGCACACATTTTTATTATGCTACTCATATTTCCATGAAGTTTTTAAAAGAGAGTGTTAAATTAACAATCTATACGTGCTTTCAATTTTAATAGGTATTAGAAAACAATTTCCTGAAAACTACAATTAGCATCTGATTCCCAAAGACCCATTCCACTGTACCATCCCATCCCACCACCATCCCCTCCCGCTACTGTGCCCGTGGCCCCGACGCAGGCAGACATCCACTGCCCAGAAGCAGACCACACCAGTCAGAACAGCTGCAGGCCATGATAGCTTGAAGAACAGGTGCAAGTCTAGCAAGTCAGAAAAACAGATAGGCAAATTCAGGATCCCCGCTAAGAACTTGCACCACTTCAATGAATATAAACAAATAATCCTGTACAGTCATGTCCAGATACCCATCTCCCAGGTGATTTTATATATATCACATTGACAGTTAACGCTAGCAATCACAGCACTGCCTTTTTGTCAACTTGACACCCAAAAATGTCAACTTAATCATATGCCTCTTTTCAGCAAATCATGGTCCTCTCATAATGGAAATACAATCCAGGTTCCAAAGTCCCTGCAGTCCTTAACAGTTCCAATAGGTTAAAGGTCCAAAATTTACATTGTCACCTAGGATACAAGATGGTTTCTGTGTGCTCCCCTAAAATAAGAGTCCTGTGACATATTTTCATCATGACAACAAATGAATCTCCCATTCCAAAGTATGACTAAATACAGCAGGGAAAACAGCAAATCTACAGCTGCACGTTCAGCATCTGGGACTCAGAATGAAACCATCTGAGTTCGATGGGTCTCAGCAGCCCCACTCCTCCAGTTCTGCTGTCTACAGCACACACTGCCTTTGGTTAGGCTGGCTTCATTTCACGACTGCAGCTTTACTCAGACATCCCACAGTCCTGGCATCTCTAAAATCCCGGGTTCTCCATTGCAACTTGGGCTTTACCTTCATAGCTTCATACGGTGGCCTCTTGGGACTCTGACCCTGCGACATGTTGCTTGGCTACGACTGCTCTCTAAAACTGTGGAGCCGATATTCATGACCCCTTGTGTTCTCATGATCCATGCTAGCCAAGCCAGCACTACAGTGCTCCCGAGTTATATTCCCAGCCTGAGAAGTCGTTTGGCTCCTTGGGACCACGGTATTATAAGTCCTCGTGGGGACCCTAGAGTTAGTACTACAAATGTTAGGAAGGATGTCAAGAAATTGGAACCACAAGGACACGATGTCACCTGACCTGCAGCAGACTTTCTTGATCAGCCCTACCATTTGCAATACACATGCCCTCACCGATCAATAACCTTTCATGTGTGCAATAGAAATTATGTGAGGATAAATAGTTTCCTATCAGTGCATCCAATGTTGGATCTAAAAAGAATGGCACATGTACATTCTTCAAACATTTGTCTTAATCAATGAGAAAAACTCATTTTTATGAAGAAATATATATTTTAAGTCACTTTCTCTAAAGAACTGAAGAGGGTTGTAAGACACTCTGCTTTGCAAAGAAGATTAAGGTCATTTTTAACTTTTTAAAAATTAAAGTTAGTTTATTTCAAGCCTGCATGGTGGGGTACTTTATCAATCCCAGCACCCAGTGCAGAGGTGGCAATCTCTGTGAGTTGGAGGCCAATCTGGTCTACAAAGTGAGTTCTAGATATGCCAGGGCTACATAAAAAGACTGTGTCTCTATAAAACAAACTTAGTTTATTTCTAGTACTCTTGAGTGGCATTGTTTTTGTGTTCCCAGAGGAGCCTAAACCTACCAGGTTAGATAAGAAAAGTGTTGACCGTCTAAATAATCTGGTTCCTTCAACATATGCCTCCAGTAAGAGCAGCCTCAAAGGTAAAGGAGTCTCTATAAAACAGACCTGGGAGGTGA
>NC_022011.1:36204385-36208517 GCF_000317375.1 Microtus ochrogaster | reverse complement strand
AATGTGACAAGCACAGCAGGTTTTGCACAATCTCTACCTAAAAAGATGGGGGTGTGGAGGGCTTTGTGGTTCTGTACAACAGAGGACCCTTGCATGGACCTCCCCGCTCACCACTAACCTAAGTGAATGGATGCATTTCCCTCATCTCTCACAGCTTTGCTTTTCTGCACGATGATCTGAAAAAGGGGTGTCGTAGTTACTCAATATCTCACTTATTGAGAGACCTTTAGGTTTTTACTGTAACAGCCATTGTACACTTTTTATTACTTTGTTTTTGTTTCTATAAGACATGAAGGTGCTGGGATGGACTCAGAACTCTGTCAGCCTAGTGTCAGCCTGAGGACCTGAGTTAGGATCCCCAGCAGCACATACAAAGCCACACACAAAACCTACATTCCTGAAATCCCAGCCCTGGACAGGCAGAGACAGGTGGGTTCCTGGGGCTGTTGATCAGCAAGTCTAGCCAATTTGGTGAGTTCATGGGGTGGGGAGAGACTCTTCCCAAAAGCCATGGCAGAGGACTAGAAAGATGGCTCGCTGGTTTTGCACATTTACTGTTCTTCCTCTTGTAAATTCAATTCCCGGCACTCACCACAGGCAGTTCCCAACTGCTTGTAACTCCAGATCCAAGGGATTTGACATCCTCTTCTAACCTGGCAAGGTAAGAGGAACCCCAAACACACAAGTGGCATACACACACACACACACACACACACACACACACACACACACACTACAAATAAATAAATAATTTTAAACTAGGTTGAGGAAAACACCTGTCATCAACCTTTGGCTTTTATGGAGGTGGGGGATGAGGAGGAGGAAAGGAGGAGAGGGAGAAAGGAAAACAGGCAGTATGACTAGGGAGATAGCTCAGTAAATGGCTTGTAATCCTAAAACTGGAGAGGCAGAGACACGTGGACCCCTGGGGCCCACTAATCAGTCTGTTCAACCTAATCTGTGAATTCTGAGCCAGAGACAACCCCTGTCTCAAAAGAAACACAGTGACTAGCACCCGCGGAATGAAACTCAGTGTTCACTGCTAACCTCATGCATGCTCACACACATGATAGGGGAACCACTCACTGGAACATACGCAGAATAAAAACAGCCACATTCACCACTTATCAATTAGCTAACTGCCTCATAGATTCCAGTGTGTACGTGATAAATTAGTAATTCTGCCAGTAAATACATGAAAAAAAAAGACATTTTACAGAAATAGAAAAGTTCATTTTCAAATTCAGATGACCTCTCCAAAGACTATGGTGGTCAAATAATCTTGTCAATGAACCAAGTAAGAAGAGTCATGCTTCATGATCTCAGAACTTACTCCCAAGCTACAGAGGTGAAAGCATGTGGACCTGGCACGCAGACAGATGATACCCAGGCCAGTGAAACAAAGAGAGATCCCTCTGTGGCCAGCCACAGAGTGTGGAGAGAGCAGGGATGGTGCTGGGTAAACTAGATCTCCTATGGAGAAGCATGAAACGAGGGCCCTTTTCTTAAATTATCTTCAGAACCCAACTCAGAATGAATCAAGGACCTATAAGTAAGAGCTAAACTACAAAAATACTACAAATAAAACAGAAGGAAACCCCTATTCAATACTTAATTTTCCAATGTATTTTTGGACGGACATCAAAGATCTTCCTATACAACTAAGGATAGCCTTGGACATCTGATTATCCCACGTACAGCTCCTCCAAGTGCTGCCAGTACAGTAGCACGCCACCACACTGGCCATGCTGTGACAGGAGTTCCTTCAGGGCTTCATCTGTGCTGGACTGAACCATACTCCAGCCCTATCTCTATTCTTGCATTGCATTTCCCATTGTTAGAATATCACCTTCCTTTCCAAAAATAAGTTAATTTCCATATACAGATTACTACAACCAAAAATTTACATTTCAGCCACTTATACTCATAAACAATAAACTCATGGTTAATTATCCTACTGACATTTTAAATTTATTTGGTTTTTTTACTCCTTAAAAAAATATTGATTTTAAGTGTGTATTGAGTATTTTGCATGCATGGATTTTATACATACATGCTTGTTGCCTATGGAGATCAAAAGAGGAAACTAGAGAAATAGAGCATTGTGAATCACCATGTTGGACCTGGGAATCAAATCTGGGTCCTCTCAAAGACCTCCCATTGTTCTTAACCACTGAGCTATTGCTCTAGCCTCCTATCTGATTTTTGAGACAGGGTGCTGTGTTTAGGATGGCTGGTATCATATGCCACGTGTAGGAAGGCTAGGCGGCTGGTACCCATCTCCCTGTCTCAGCCACCTGACTGCTGGAACCAGGGCGTGCAACGACACCATAATGAATATTCTTGATCAGCACATCAGCTCGCAGACCGAATCCATGGGTACTGGTTACACTGCTTTATGTGGGTTACTGCTGTGCTTAGAAGGCAGCTGTGCTTTGGAGAGGGTTGAGATTTAAGTCTTTAAAAACTGAAATTGTTTAATTGGGGGTATCATCCACTAATGTTCTCATTTTTCAGGACAGTCTAAGTCCGAAAACTCAGATGAAAAGGATTTTAAACTTCTAGATAATCCGCAACCTTCTGCCTCTGCTACAAGGAAGCATCTTCTTAAAGGTAAAGAGATAACTAAAATGCAGAAACAAGCCCTGCTTTATGGTTCTGTTGACCAGTATCTTCAGCTGCGGTCCCTTCCAACACAGAGCTCCTGTTAACGAGCCCAGCATGGGTTCTCACGCTTCTCCTCTAAGCAGAGCCCTGTGTGGAAGGCTTTGTAGCTCCACGTAGTAGAGGGATCCTGTGCATAGATCCTCCTTACTTTTACCTCGGTTAAACTGTTTAGTTTTCTTTATTTATCATGGGTCTTAGTTTTCTGTATGGTATTCCAAAGAGAAACTGTATTATGACCCTTCCCAAAGTCCTCTCTGTGAGCCACATTTTCCATTTCTGTTGTAACTGCAATCACTGGCTCAATAGATGGCTATTAATTTATTATTTTAATTTTTATTTTTTATTATTAATAATTTTATTATGCTAGTTTATATCTAGAAGGTAGAGTATTTTGGTGCAATTTTTGGATTGAGGAAATACATTCTTTAAATTTTCACAGATACTGCCATATACTTTTTTTTTTTTTTTTTTTTTTTTGGTTTTTCGAGACAGGGTTTCTCTGTAGCTTTGGAGCCTGTCCTGGAACTAGCTCTTGTAGACCAGGCTGGCCTCGAACTCACAGAGATCCTCCTGCCTCTGCCTCCCGAGTGCTGGGATTAAAGGCGTGCGCCACCACCGCCCGGCTTGCCATATACATTTTTAAATGATTGTAATTAGTAGCTAGGACAATAAATGCTTGAAAAACTATTTCCCCTTTTCTTAAATAGCACTAGAATGCTTTGGCATCTTTTTCCATACAAAAATTATCCCATTTGAGGCTGCCTGCTCCAGTCTCTCATTCTCTGCACATCGTCATCTCTCATTGACCGCCTTTGTGCTGCGGAAAGTATGATAGGATCTTTAGCCTTTTCCGTTCCTATCAGTTCAAACTTAGAAATCAAAGCCATTCTAGAAAGAATTGACACGTAGGCTTACCCAGATCCTCTCGTGGTTGTCAGCTCCTCTTGCTCTGCTTTTCCACGTGTGTAAGTCTGTCAGTCATAACACCATTCTGCCTCTGAACTGTAGATGAGACACTCCCGATCTGCTCTCTAAAAACCTTGGTCACAACACAGCTCCCACAGTAGAAATCCTACCATCGGTGCAGCCCGATCTGTCATCCACAATCCCACTCAAACTGCACGCATTGCAGTAAGGCCAACCTGAAACAGACTCTTGATGTGGAGAAAGCCTCCAGGTGGCCATGTGGAGAAGTGCTCACCCCACTGCACACCTCAGACAGTCCAGGGATGAAAATGTGTTCACATAGAAGTCGTCATCATGTCACACAGGGAATAACTCGTTAATATCACTTTGTGTCTGCCTCTTTCAGTTATGTTCTCAAAGATTTGGATTTTTGTTTTGCTTTGTTTGTTTCCTCTATTTGTTTCCTGTTTTTAAAATATCTTTTATTTATTCTTTGACCATTTCATACATGTGTACAATCTGTCTTGATCGTATCCCCCCCCAAACTCCCACACATCCC
>NC_022011.1:36199272-36204155 GCF_000317375.1 Microtus ochrogaster | reverse complement strand
CTCTCTGTTTCTCTCTCTCTCTGTTTCTCTCTCTCTCTGTTTCTCTCTCTCTCTCTCTCTCTCTCTCTCTCTCTCTCTCTCTCTCTCTCTCAGAGGGCAGTAATCTGCTGGAGCTGGAAAGTACTGCTGCCTGGCAGGATGTGGACTGACTTGCCTGGCCTTGCAGAAGAGCTCCTTAGTCTGCACTGCCCTTTCTGTAACAAGGTGTAGCAAGCACCTCGGCATCAGTGGATATGGTTTGATCCAGGCCAGTCTTGGTTTGCCTCAACCTCCAGATGGGTCTTTTGCCCTAACCAGGTGGATAGCCATTTCTTTCCTGACTCAACAACATCTCTTCATCCTTTTTTATTTGCTTGGCATCTATCTCAGGCATATTAAGTGCATGTATCTATATCATAAGGAAAAGGGCCACACAGTTTGAGAAAGATTTCTCCAGCAGTGCTACTGTGTGTGGCCTGGGGCAGTCAGAATGCAAATCCAATGGGGAGTGGTGGCTCAAGCAGAAAAGAAGCAGACCTCGGTGAGTTTGAGGGCAGCTTGGTCTATAAAGTGAGTTCCAAGACTGCCAGGACTACATAGAGAGACCCTGTCTCAAATAACCAACTAAACGAACAAACAATGCTAGACAGCCAGTGCTCTGGGGCCCACATTCAGCCCTCTGCCCTACCTTGAGCTTGCCTCATGCTGATGGGGGCTGGAGATCCACTGTTCTGGGCTCACACTGCTCTCGCTTTAAAATGTCCTGGCAACATTCCTACAGACGGTGTGCATTCAGCCTCACACTGCGCTCCATTGCCATCGCTTGACTTGTGCATCCTGTTAGGGACCAGTATCACCATTCTCAGGCCCCCCAAGACCGAGTTGTCAGCACAAAGGAGATGTATTTGTTCCAGGGTGAATAAGAGACAAAGGAAGAAGAGGCAAAGACAGGAGATAGATGGGGGGGGCGGGGGGAGAAACAAGGAAACGGGGGAAGGTTATTTGTCTCCATGGCAGGGGGAGCACACCAAAGGACTGCCTCTGGATACAGAGGAGACAGATGTGGCCCATAGGCAAATGGCAGTTTATAAAGGTAAAAGGGGAAACGCCTGTGTTAGGATGAGGTGTTTAATTTTAACTGGGCGTGTCATTAGGTGAGCCAAAGGGAGCTTTTGATTGCTGGACTTTGATAGTTCCTTAGCTGAATCTTGGTAGTCAGCCTCAGGAGGAGGAAGCGGCCAAATAAAGAAATAGACATTGGTGTCTATAGGAATATAATCTCACGATTTTTAGCAAGGCAGAGGGAGTGGGGGAGAAGGACAAGGCCTGGCTCTCAGAGTCTTGTTTGCCATGCTCGCTAGAGTCCCTTCATATCTTGTTGTCTCTGACACCGAATATAATAACAATATTATCGAATACTGTAATGTTAAATGCCTGAATATCTTTCCTTTAGAATTAAGTACCATTCTGTGAAAGTATGCCGTATATCCATACTTGAGAGAAAGAATCCCAAGGATGAGCACCAGGAAGTTCAAGGACACAGGGAGGCAAAGCGCCACTGGGAACCCACGTGTGGGAAGCCTTGTGAGCAGACGTGCATATGGAACAGCAGTGCAGAAGGCCCCTGACGGACAGGGTAGGACCAGACCGTGAGAGTCCTTCAGGGGCAGCAGGTGGGTTCTATTGTCACCTTGTTATGTTTATTCCCCTAATTTTAGTCATAATTACTTTTAAATCACAAAGAGCTGGGAACGAATGCAGCTTAGTGTTGGAGACCTTGTCTGCCACAACAGGACCCTGGGACATTGGGAAGAAAAAAAAAATAAGAAAAAGTATTTACCCCATTCAAGCCATTCATGTTTAAACATTGCACAGTCAACTGCCAAGGATTTAAAGGGCATGGCTTCTGTCAACTTAATGCTTCTGAACATTCAAATGTTATTTTAACCACACTATTATCTCCTAGGAAGCATAAATACTGGATGTGGCTACACTAAATCTAATCTGGACTATCACTGACAAAGGTTTTAGACTCCCTGACTATTTTGAACCTAAAAGCACCTATTTTCCCCCCGCAAGAAATAGAGCAGTGGATGGCCCAGCAGTCAAGAGTACCCACTACCATTGGAATAGCTCACTTTGCTTCCTTATCCCCACATTGAACGGGTGTGTGTGGAGGCAGTGCATCTCAAGTCTGTCCACAAAAGAGTCCACCCGGGGTGCCTTTAAAAGCTTTGGTTCTCGGGGTTGCATAGTTGATGGTGATGACTATGGCTTTCTTTTCAGAACTCCTGTCACTCTTAGAAACACTAAAACAGCTTGAAACATTGAAACAGTCTAAGACCGCCCTCTTGTGGCTGACTTCCAACTTGCGCTGCCTAGCTAAGATTCCTGCAGTACCTTCTGGCGTGGTGTAAAGGTAATTAAACGACATTTGTGCTCTGTGTGTTTGAAAGGAGTGGTTTTTTGCACGTCATCTGATTTGCAGAGCTATTCTGCGCGAGCCTGTTGAAGAAGAGACTTACTCTGACACGTCACTTCCACTTTCAAGCACGAACGTTTCTGGTGGCGCATGCCTTTAATCCCAGCACTCGGGAGGCAGAGGCAGGTGGATCTCTGTGAGTTCGAGACCAGCCTGGTCTACAAGAGCTAGTTCCAGGACAGGCTCCAAAACCACAGAGAAACCCTGTCTCGAAAAAAACAAAAAAAAAAGGAAATGAAAATATGCTACTTTAATATCTTTCACATTAAAATTAAAATCATCAGTTTGGGCTGAAGAGACAGTTCAGTCAGAAAAGGCTTTGCCTTGTAAACACAAGGACCTAACTTTGATCCCTAAAACTCATGAAAAAAAAAAGGCCATGTTTGGTGAGTGATTGTAAGCCCAGGGGGAGAAACTCTCTGAAGGTCCTGGCCGGCCACTCGGGCCCAACTTGTGCACACATGTAGGTGTATGCATGAGCTCACATGTGAGCATGAGAGATACACACACATACATATAGATTGATTATAAAGCTTGAATCACCATTCTCCAATTTAAAAAAAAACTGAAAGTTAAAAGAAACAGGAGATAGGGAAAGGCTTGGCAGATGACTTAGTAGGTAAGGCATGAGGATCTGAGTTTAGATCCTGCTTAAAAAGCTAGGCAGAGGGCTGGAGAGAAGGCTTGGTTGTTAAGAGCACTGACTACTCTTCCAGAGGACCTGGGTTCAATTCCCAGTACCCACATGGCAGCTCACAACTGTCTGTAAATCCAGTTCCAGGGGATCTGACACTTCACACCAATGCACATAAAATAAAGTTAAATAAATCATTAAAAAATTATTTTAAAAAAGACACAGTCTTATTTAAAAAAAAAAAAGCTAGGCAGTATCATGGTTGGAGCATAGGGGCCTAGACAGGAGGATTTGCTGGGAGGTTGTGCACCAGGATATCTAAAGTGACAAGCTTTAGATTCTGTGAGACCCCTTATCTCAAGGAAATAAGGCAGTTAGAGCAAAAGAAAAACACAGATGGTGACATTGCTAAGCACAGAGGTCAAAACAACCGTCTTCAAAAACTCAAAAGACCAAAAGAAAATGGGTAACAAATCAAGAAAAAAATGGGATGAACAAAAGGGAATTGCCAATGAAGAAAAAGGGTAGGAAACATTCGTGGTCCTACACCTGACAACACAGAAGAAACGCCCCGCGGGAACCGTAAAGCGCACCGGGCACCGTAACTCCGCTTCCATGCGAATCTGGCGCCCTCTCCTGGCCGAAAATACTCATACACATAAAAAATTTCATTATTTTTATTTTTTAAAAAAGAGAACAGTTGTCTCTTCATGCCAAGAGAACACCGTGACAGCTGGGTTGCTGCAGGATATTTGATTGCACGCACACGCTCTGAGACTGTTAATAAAGTTAAACCTTGAATTAAAAAAAAAAAGAGAACAGCTGGCCCGTGGTGGCACACGCCTTTAATCCCAGAACGAGAGAGAGAGAGAGAGAGAGAGAGAGAGAGAGAGAGAGAGAGAGAGAATAAACTGGCTTTTTAAAATTATACATACCAATCCATGTTCCCATTCCCTCGCCTACTCCCATTCCCTTCACTTACTCCCTCACCCCACCCCCATCCACTCCACACAGAGGGAAAGGTACGTCGCTTTGGGGAAGGTCCAAGGTCCTCCCTACCATGTGTAGGCTGAGCAAGGTATCCATCCAAAGAGAACAGGTTCCCAAAACCCAGTACATGCAGTAGGGATAAATCCTGGCGCCTCTGGCAGCGGCCCCGCAGTCTGCCCCAGCCATGCAACTGTCAACCACATTCAGAATTAGTTTGGACCTATGCTGGTTCCTTCCCAGTCCGGCTGTTTCAGTGGGTGCCCCCATCATGGTCTTGACCTCTTTGCTCATAGTCTCATTCCTCCCACTCTTCATCTGGACTTTGGGAGCTCAGTGCAGTGCTCTGATGCAGGTCTCTGCCTGGTGACATTTAAGACATTCATCAGTCTGACTACAGGGCAAGGCCAGTTCGGGCCCCCTCTCCTCGATTGCTTAGGGTCTTAGCTGAGGTCATCCTTGTGGGTTCCTGTGAAGTTCTCCTAGAGACAAGTTTCTTGCTAGCCCCAAAATGGCTCCCTCAATCAAGGTGTATCTTTCCTTGCTCTTCCTCTCTGTCCTTCCTCCAACTCGACTATGCCACTATCCCATTCCCTCAAGTTCTCCTCCCCCCTTTTTCCCTCCTCTTTCCCTTCCACCCTCCCATCTCCCCCCCATCCCCATGCTCCCAGTTTTGTCAGGTGATCTTGTATATTTTGACTTTCCAGGTGGATCTGTATGTTTTTCTAAGGGTTCACCTAAAAAAAAAATTTTAAGAGAAAAAAAAAAGTTGGCTATAGACTTCAATAGGCATTGCTATAA
>NC_022011.1:36180590-36198808 GCF_000317375.1 Microtus ochrogaster | reverse complement strand
CTCCTCCTCCTCCTCCTGTGCCCTCACTCACAGCCTGTGCCTAAAACTCAGTGTGTGTTCCTTCCTCCTGGACCAATTGTCCATTAGGGTGCCCTCTGCTGCCAGAGCCTCACGCTCCACAGCCCGCAATGGCCTCCTTCGTCCTCCAGACAAGTGGCTAGGCAAACTGTTTCAGAGTTTCTGGAGGCACGCGCTGACCTTGACGAATCCTGTGCCCTTGAACCTGCCCTCCTACGCCCCTTCTCTAAGTGTCGCTCCGTCCAGTGACTCACTGGCTACTTCAATATGGCGCCAATATGTAGCCGTGAAATTGGCCATCAGTTGGTGGTATTCTGCTCAACGTTTAATGATATAGTGTAACCGGTCCTTGTGCCCGGTCCTTGTGCCCAGTCCTTGTGCTTTATGTAAATGTTAGTGTTATTTATCATTCCGAGAGATGCAATGAACTGAGAGTAAAAAACTCGTGTTTTATAGTAAATTACTGATCACGACAATCTCTTCGCGACGTGAATCTTCCCACTTCGGTCTGTTTCAGGGAGAGCTGCGAAGGCATTTCTGCTGTATAAATCTCCCATTTGTCCAAAATGACCCAACTTGCAGTTTCTGTCAATGTAGAACCTGCTTAGTTGCTCAAGTGGCAGCCTGGGGCCAGGAGCTAAAGAAAGTTGACAAATGACAGCGTATGTGAAAAGTTAAAGCCGAAGATCTTGCTAAAAAGCTGCAGATGATTTCTGTGTGAGGTCAGTTCCTCTTTGAGCACTAGCAAGGACAGGCAAGTTATTAAAGAGATTTACCTTGGTGTTGTAGAGTACATCCTCATGGGGAAAGGGGCTTTACCTGGCTGCCTCACTTCCACATGAAATCTCTATGGGGTTACATTAAATTGTTTGATTAAATTGGGAGATAAGTGTTGAAATTACCTGGCGCAAGTAAGAAGGAACCACAAAACACGCAACAAACCGGCTTAGGAGTTTATTACAGGGGCTTGTACAGGCCTGGGGAATTGGTGTGCAAAGACAGGGAGAGAAAGTTGGCCCGGCCAGCTTTTTAAAAGCTGCCAAGCTCATGTGCACAGGGGGTTGACGTGACTACGGCAGAAGCAGATGACAGTGCTCAGGCATGCGGACAAGGGCTTAGCAGAGTCATCTGTGGGTGTAACCACACAGGCACGTGAGGGTTTAGCAGAGTCAAAACACGGATTGTGGCTCCCCCACCTTTAACACCCCAGGGGGCCATTAGGCACTTCTGCCTGAGGGCTTGTCTGTACCCGTAGGACCCCTAGAACCGGGAAGTATCAGCCTTCCGTGGTTGAAATCATCTGAAATCATCACAAGCATGACCTTCACTTGTCCTTGCTGTTAGATTTTAGGGAAGGGAGAAAAAATTTAAGAGAAGGGTACTGAGTTAAGCTGTCCTTCCAAGCAACAGAGGAACTGCCGCAGCAGACAGTTGGTGGAGGATGTTGTGGTTTTCTGTCTCTTTAAGAGACAAGCCACGCCCACTCCCTCCCCCAGCCGCTGAGGCAGGCTGATCTTCCACTTCCGGCCTGAGCTCGCTCCCCCCCCCCCTTTCCTCGGAGTGGCAGCTTCGCTTCTGCCTCTCTCCCCACTTCTCTGCCCCCCCCCCCCCCTTTCTCTTCTCCTCCTTCTCTTTCTCTCCTCTAAGTAAAAATGTCTACTTTTATGTCTGCCTACTGTGTCTATGTGCCTTTCACCGGCTGCCGGTCCACACCCACCGCGAGCTGTCTCTCCAGCTCGCCTGCTTGGGACCCGCCACGACCTGCCTGCCCGGGGATCTTGGGCGACCCGCTCTGGGGACCGGCAGCCATCTCTGCCTTGGAACTGGCTGCTCGAAGAGTCCGCTGCCTGCCTACAGCTGCCGCCTGGGACTTCATAGCATTTAGAAAAAGAACAACAGAGGAAGACAAGGTATCAACTTGGAAGTTTCTTTTTTTTTTTTTTTGTGGTTTTTCGAGACAGGGTTTCTCTGTGGTTTTGGAGCCTGTCCTGGAACTAGCTCTTGTAGACCAGGCTGGTCTCGAACAACTTAGTTAACATCTTTTCACTTATTTACTTTATATACCGACCAGTTTTCCCTCCTCCTCCTCCAGTTCCCACCCCGTATACACCTCCCCTCGCCATCCACTCCTCCTCCATCTCCATTCAGAAAAGGACTGGCTTCCTTCCCACGGCATTAAGACAAAGTCTGGCACTTCAAACTGAGGCAGGGGGAACGGGTTCCTAAAGCCAGCTAAGCACCAGGGACGGCCCCAGATCTCACTGCTAGGAGCCTGAGATGGACAGTTAATAAATGGGACCTCCTGAAACCCAAAAGCTTCTGTAAGGCAAAGTACACTGTCAATAAGACAAAATGATAGTCTACAGAATGGGAAAAGATCTTCACCAACCCCACATCTGATGGAGGGCTGATCTCCAAAATATACAAAGAACTCAAGAAACGAGACATCAAAATACCAAATAATCCAATTTAAAAAAATGGGGTACAGGGCCAAAGTTTCAGCAGAAGAATCTCAAATGGCCAAAATACACTTAAAGAATTGTCCAATATTCTGTCATGGGGAAATGCAAATCAGAACAACTATGAGATTCCATCTTACACCTGCCAGAATGGCTAAGATCAAAAGCACTGGTGATGACAACTTATGCTGGAGAGGATGTAGAGTAAGGGGAATATTCTTCCACTGCTGGTGGGAGTACAAACTTGTACAGCCACTTTGGAAATAAATACGGTGGTTTCTCAGAAAAATGGAAATCAATCTACCTCAAGACCTAGATATACCAAACTTTGAAGTTTCTAAGGGAAAGGAGAGGTCTTGCATCGTGGGGAAGTAGCCTTGGCTAATACACAACTTGTGACAGGTAGGGGAAAGGGACACTCTTTGGGCATTGGAGTAGAGCTTTGATAGTATGTTACCTGTAAGATGGAACCGTAAACTTTAGATCCCAGGCTGCTTACAGAGGCTAAGGGGGGGGGGGGGATGCTCTAACATCTCCAGCTCTATATGTAAAAGGATTAGTGAGCATCAAACTCAGAACCTAGCTGCTTCCTGCTTGACTGAATGTCCCTGGGTCAGAGTGGATAGTCAGGTGGTCTTCAAGACAGAAGCTGGAATCTGATTCCCTGCACCGTTGCTCATCTGCAGAACCACGACAGAATCTGTCAGATTTATGACATTTTCGAAAGAATTGGCTGCATACTTTTATTGAGAGGGTGTAGAGGGTTAAATAGAAGCATTAAGGAGTCTAATTTTATGAGCTTCCTAGAGGGCACGTTTGACATTTTTCTAAGGTAGATTCAAGGAGGCTGTGGGGAAAAGATTACAGACTTTGTCACAAGGGTGCCATAAGGGTCATGAAGGCTAAACCCAACTGAGTGACTACATAGCTTTGGAATTCCTGCTAGGAAAACAGATGGGCACAAACCAACGGGCAGGTTGTTGCTATGGTGGGTTTCTGTGGTCGTTTTGTCTCCGTATATAGACCAGCGCAGCCTCCAGCTCAGTTATCCACCTGGCTCTGTGGGCCACGGTCCCTGTTATTTTGCAGATGAAAGGAAACTTGTGTGCCAGATAAATATTGACCTCATGAAATGTGTGCACTGTAGTAGGGGAATTCCTGTTTGTGGTGGGTTTGTGGCAAGGCAATACTTTCTGATGCTGTCTCGTCTACCCTACCCGGGACAATATTCATCGACTGACAAAGCACCAAAAAAAAAAAATAAATAAATAAAAATAAAAATGGTGTTGTGCTTCTCTGTTTCTTTTTAAAAGCTCATTTTTGGATTGTGTCTGTTGTGCTTAGCAGCCCCGCTAAGTAGAAACATATAACCAGAAAATGTGGGTGGGATTTAAATGAGAAACAGTTTGATTGTCTAGGGCATAATCTGCGGGTTTTTTTTAATAGCTGTAGTATGAAAAGGAATAGAAAAATTAAAGGAAGATTTTATTTCTTAAAAATATTTTAGATTTATGTTTTGCCTGCATGTATGCATATGCACTGCATGTATGCCTGGTATCCAGAGGTCAGAAGAGAGCACTGGATTCCCTGGAACTAGTTACTGCTGGGTTTTGAGAGGCATCCTGTGGGCGCTGGAGACTGAAGCAGGGTCCTCTGGTGGCCATCTCTGAAGACCTAAGGGAAGATATCTGAGGACGGTTATGACAGGAACCAGTGGAGGAAGGCTCAGCCATGGTGAGCACTGAAATATGAGAATGATCATCCACACGTCCAGCATAAGGAGTTCTTCAGAAAAATTATGAGCCAGGACAGCTCGATGGCTCAACAAGTAAAGAACTTGCCATGCAAGCCTGGCAACCTGAATCCAATCCCCTAATCCAATAAGGAAGGAGAGAAACAACTCCAAAAAGCTGTCCTCTGACCTCCACAGGTGTACCATGACTCACGTGAACATGCATCACACATCATCCACTCATGAACAATAATAAACCAATTAATTCTAGCTTTTTTTTTTTTAAGAGACAAAGACCAGAGGGCCTCAGAGCATCCTGATAAGTACAACCTAGTTTTAGTTTTTCCTTTTCATTTCATCTTTGGTGAAGTATGACTGACGTGGTAGTTTGAATGTAACTGCTCCCATAAGCTCATAGGGAGTGGCATTATTAGGAGGTGCGGCGTTGCTGGAGGAAGCGTGTCACTATTGGAGGTGGGCTTTGAGGTCTCCTCTATGCTCAAGCCATTTTCTGTTGCCTGCAGGATCAAGACGTAGCTCCTTCTCCAGCACCATGTCTGCCTGCGTGCCGCCATGTCCTGTCATGATGATAATGGACTGAACCTCTGAAACCGTAAGCCACTCAACTAAATGTTTCCCTTTGTAAGGGCTGTCATGGTCATGGTGTCTCTTCAATAGAAACAATAGAAACCCTAATGAAATCTATTGGAAAAGGAAAAATGTACATGGTTAGGGAGCACTACAGGTTTTGATGTACAGACAAAATCTGCATACTACTCCAATCAAGCTAACAGCCATCTGCTCAGTTTTGACAGTTACTTTAAGTTTCTAAGAATGCATGCTGACTAGAGCTGTAATCTAAGATTACACTGCTTAGCGCCTGTTTCCTCTCCTACGTACCTGTCCTGTCCATTCCTAGGAGCTACTGCAGGTATTTCGTTTCTCTTTGCATGCCTGTCAACTGCTGATGCTCAAGTGTGGGAGCTCTGTTGTTTGATGGATACATTTATAGTTGTTAAACCCCCTTGATGAAACGGCCTGCTTTTTACTGCATGCTGTGCCCCTGGCTTTGCCCTTGGATCCCACCTCATCTAGTGTCAGCACAAGCCATTCTTGGTTTTCTATCTTTTATTCCATCCATGGCTTTATATCTGAAGGGAATTGTGTACTTTGTTATAGACTGCAGTTGTATTTTTATTCATTCCAACCAACTCTGCCTTACAAGGATTTAACTCCCTGACAAAGTAACTATTGATTAGAAAACAGTCCTGACATTTCCCTATTTTCTACATCCCTCCCCCCACCCATGTTGCATCCATTTCTGCCTCCTTTGGTATTCAGTTGACTTAAATGTGGTCAAAGAAAAACAATGTGTGGCTCATTTGCTGCGAACATGAAGCTGTTGACAGAGACGGCAGCCCTCACCTCCAGTCAGCTTCAGCGTTACCAGTCCAAGTAAAATCTGTCTAGATTGCTGACAGAATTAGTCGGAACCAGCTCAAAGCGAGCAGGCTTTCCAAGAACAGGAAGAGTGAGCTCAGGGCCTCTATAACACTACCAGAGAACCCATTCCGAGGCCCCTCTGGACACAGGGAGCTGTTCTCTACTTGTCAATGCACGTCCTTGGCTGCCGTTCTTCTGCCCTCCCCTTCACCACGGTCCTGAGAGCGAGAACTCTGGTCCCCCTCCCCCCTCCGGACACTGGGCAACCTGGGCAACTGGTAGCCTCGGCCCCTACCATCATCAAGCGCTTTAAAGTGGCAACGACAGCAGCTGTTATGGCAAAAGTGAAAAGCTATTCTCCAAGAAAAAGGGCATTCAGCTCTTCACACATGGAACTCGGTCTATGAGCTGGTTTTATTCAGGATGTTTGTGTTATTACCATTATAGCCCAGCCCTGCTAGACAGAGAAGTATCCAGATGTCATTGACACCTCTGGATTGAGAAAAGGATACGTGGGATGGGTAAGCACATGAAGAACCAGAGCCGCTGCAGGGATTGTACTGGGGAGGCTCTGAGCCAGACCCCAGCCACAAACTGGGACTAGTCCAGAAGCCTCGTTCAAATCCACCCCACAGGTGCCAGCCTCACTGCAGTGTGAACTGTGCTTGTGTTTTACCCAGGTGTCTATCTCAAGGGAATTCATGAAGTAATACTTATAATAATGATTTGGTTTTGCTTTTTTCTTCCCCTATTAGATGTTATACACAATGTACCAAGTCATCATTTCATGTGTTTTGAGGGGGTTGCTCTAGAAAACAAACTTCATTCTTAGGGTATGAGGTAAGACGTCTAAGTCATACTTATTATATAAAAGCACAAGGAAATTAGCTACACTAAGCATGGGCGTGAACAGCAGAACACAAAATACATTAAGCAAAATAGGGCAAGATATGAACAAGATAAAGACCTTTCTCATGGATCATACAAACTAGCAAGAATGTAAATTCTACCATCAAAATTGTTTTAGTCAAAACTAGGAATCATATCTAAATAAATGAAAAGAATGCCACTTAGCATAAATGGCTAGTGTTAGAAGCATTTTTAAGTTTTTTTTTACATTTATTTTTTGTTGTGTGCTCAAGGGAAGTGCATTCATGGGTGCACACAAGTGTGAGGGAGGAGCTTTTAGAATTCCGCTCTCTGCTTCTATCATGTGGGTCCCGAGAACCAAGTTCAGGTCATCAGCCTAGGCAGCAAGCACCTTTACCGCTAACACCACAGTAGACCATGGGGAAACTTCTAACCATCTCCTTTCTCACATCGTCCTGACATCTCTTGTATATCCTATATCCAAGGAGGAAATGCTTACTTCTCTTTAAATCTTTTAATTTATGCATTGGGGGTGGGAGGAGGGCAGGTGGTTCAGTCTCTACTTCAGCCTTGCATGAGCTCTAAGGCCTGACCTCAGATCAGCAGCCTGCAGAGCAAGACCTCTTCCCCACTATGTTACTTTGCCAACCCAAGTTCTTTTAAACCTTACACAAGCATTTTTTATGAAAATACAGTTCTACATAAAAATAACTAAACCAAATGAAAGTAAGACTTCCCTAGTTCTTCCTAAGAACAAAAGTCTCACCCCTCTCCTGAATGTTAGCTCTCCAGCATCTAGCAGTCTAAGCTGGTGTTGATAAAACAGAGTGAAACAGCTCCCATCTCAGGGGGACAGGAACTGCAATCTATTCTATCATCCGCTCCCCGTGTCTACAATGAATCACGTCAGCTTACTGAGTAGATGGAGCCGTTTCCCCTCAGTATCTTTAACACATAAAGACTACACAAAACTAACCAAAATATGGAGCCAAACAAACCACTTAAGTATTTTAGGCCTTTTTATTTTAATAAATAACTTCAGTTAATAGCATTGTCAAAATTAAAAGGCACTTAAAACAAGGCTGTGACTAGGGTGAGAGCGAGCGCAGCAGGGAAGGCGTTCGGAAGGCGCACAGTGGTTGAACTGCTGGGCCTGCCCAGGCCCTGTAGCCCTGCAAGCAGCAGGACAGCTTAAGAGTATTCGTGAGGAAGGCAAATGAACAGCCAAGTAAACAAAATGATAAAAAGTCTTAACCCCAAATTGCAAACAGACACATGAAAAGATTAGAAGAAGTGAAAAGGAGCACCAGGAATTAAACAGAACAGTAAAGTAAAATAAACTCATATAAAGGTTCCGATTCAGCAAATGCTATGGAAGTTACGGCCTTTGTGTGACTAGTGCTAAGTCAGGGACTTCTTAGCTGAAGAGTTCCCAGGACTTTTATCCAAGCTTGGATTTATAAAGAGAAGGCGTCAGAGTTACAGGATCAAGTAACTCGCAATGGCACACAGGTTTTAAAGCTAAGTTTTTCCTTCCACCTCTCTGAATTTTCCCAATGGCCTTTGTAAAACAACTGTGTCAAAGTGATTTAACTGGAAACTGCCAGCACACGTGTCTTTCAGATGCAGCACTGGGCTGAAGCAGCGGGACCGCACTCTGCTGGCAATCAGTGGCGGTGCAGACGTGGGTGATGCAGCTGCTTCAACTCTGCCCTGCGTCGCCCAGCAGTGCCACTGATTCCAATGATCTGGGAGGAAGGGTTAAAAAGGCACACTGTGAACTCAGCTGACAAGGATAAATATCCTTTCTCAAGTCTTCTGTCAGTCCCTGGCATGGATTATAACATTATTTTCAAAATAATAAAAAAAAATTAAAAATTATACATATTGTACATTTCCCAAACCTGCATGTGAACAAACCCTGGCCACGGAGCCCCAAAGCTACCCTACGTGACTAAGACGATGCTGCTGTGAGCTCGGTGTTGTGGAATCGGCCTGAGCAGGGCTCATTTTCCCTCATACTTCGGATTGACCACAGTTGTCACCGCACTCTTGTAAATAGGATTTTCACCCTGAAACAAACAAAAACCACCAGTTACTCTCTAAAAATCACAGTGTTCCAAAACAAGATTAAGCTGCAGTTTTCTTAAGAAGGCACTTCCAGTGTCCAGCGTCTGACAGCGCGGTGAGAGGACACCCTTGCCCCAGCAGTCTCGGGCTATCCCGTCATCCCTGGAGTGCTGCCTCACAAATGGTCTGCACAGCCGCCATCAGAGGCTCCCCTGAAGGTCTGGTACCCAGCTTAAAGAAGCACTTGGGCCTGACTCCCACACCCTAATGCATAGGAGTACTTGATACTAAAATGGGGTGGCTGACTTTGTCCCCAGAGAAGGAATTGTGCTCCTGGGATCTTCTATGGACTGACTGATTTAGTGTTCTGGGTATGTTTGTCAGTATCACCCACGGTACTATGCAAAAATATGCCTAGAATATTAATTACCATTCTTCAATAGCCTAAGGGTGATGCTGATCACAGTTCTAGTCTTCAATCTAAGGCTACTGCGGATTCAGCAGGTGACTCAAAGCCACAAACATTTCTCAAGATTGAAAATATATATATACTGACTGTGGTGTTTTAAGCAGAACAATAACAATCATAATTACACAATCACAACTCTGTCCTTGGGGAGTACAGTATGGTGTATGAAGATATGAAGAAAGGCGATCTGACAGCCTTCACAAGAGAAATGTACACGAGACCAGTACCAGAAAGGGAGGTTCACATGAGAAGTTTTGGAATGCATCCAAAGGGGAAATGACTACAAATGAATTATTGAAAAACGAACAGAAATCTATACAAAGCAAAGGTATAGAGCAAAGAATGCCATATCTAGGCAGAGATACATGCAGTTCATACAGCATACATAACATGTTCTGAGGTGTTGAGAATGGAGCAGACACAAGAGAGGACTCAGCCCTAAGGACAAGGTCAGCATCTCCCAAGATGCAGCAGCTACATGAATGCAGTCAGATCAGGACCACACAGCTGACTCACCCCCACCCCTCAAAACACAACTTTTCTGAGCACGGAGGATCCATGCTGGGATGCTGATTAGCTTTGGTTAACTCGACACAAACTGAAGTCTCCCTGGGAGAGGGAACCTTAGTTAAGGAATTGCCTCCATCAATCTGGTCTGTGGCCATGTCCTTAGAGCATTTTCATGACTGATAATTGGGCCCAGCCCACTGTGGATGGGGCCACCCCTGCGCTACTTGGCCTGGGCTGTTTAAGAAAGGAAGCCAGTGCACAGCAGTAAGAATTTTTCTGGGGTCTCTGCTTCAGTTCCTGTCTCCAGGTTCCTGTCCTGAGTTCCTGCTTTGGCTTCCCTTGATGATGGATGGGAAGTAACCTGTAGGCCAAATAAACCCTTTTGTTTCTCCAGGGTGCTTTAGGTCACAGTGAATGTTACAGCAGCAGAATGCAAACCAGAATAGATGGTTGATATCAATGTCAATCTAAACTTACGTGGGAGATGGGGTTCAGGCCGTATCTGTGGGGGTTTATCTTAAGTTAATTAAGGTGAGATGCCCACTGTGGGCAGAATCATTTCCTGAGCTCGAATATTGTATAAAACGAGAAAGTCAGCTGAGCCCCAGCATGTATCACTGCTTTGTGACTTGGATACAACTGGACCGAGCTCCACCTGCTGTAACTTCTCAGTGACTGTGACCTGCAGCAAAGGTCTTTTCCACTGAGCTGCTTGAGTCGGTGCATTTAATGAGAGCAACAGAGAAGTGCCACACGATCCCTCAAACAAACGCCTCTTACACTGACAACACTGCTCAAAATCTCAATCCTCCCTCGGCCGCGGCTTCCACCGGGGTGTGACCCTAGAACTGTGTTTTCAAACACACCAGGCTTTCACACTACCATCTAGCTGTCTCTGCGCTAACGCACTTAACACGGTCTAGTATTTAGTGCTTAAGAATTATAAGGGAACAAAACAGAAAGCAAAATATAAAAAGAAGTTCAATATCTATTATCAAAGAGTCTAAAGTAGAATTTATATGAAAAAAAAACCTTACCTTTGTAGAAGTTTGCTTTGCCATACACACAAACATTTATATTTATTATTTCAAAGTCCAATCAAACAAAAGTCTAACATGCACGTTAGAGATCAAACTGAACTCGCTGTGTATATTAGACATCAGTTTAGATGGAGATGAGCTACAGTAATCCGATTAGTAGTCACTCAGAGTACAGCCCCCGCCCCAAAGCCGAAGCGTATTTATGTCTGTGTGTACGCAATCCCGGAGTGAGTCCAATTTATGTCTGTGTGTAGGCTACCCCTGGAGTGAGTCCCTCTTTGTCCACGAGGAACAGCTGACAGCGGTGGCTGCAGTGTTTATGTCACGGTATATGAGGTGTGCAATGCAAACTGGGAGGCTTGTAATCCACACCAGAGACAAAGGACAGACCTGATCATTTTTTTCAGTGTCCCAACGTGGCAGTTTTATATGCTCACATAATTACAGTGTCTGCTAACAGTGTAATTAATTTGTGAGAAACCTTGGTCCCATATCACAAAAATGTTTTTGCATATTTTTTCTGACTTATTGACTCATTAATTTTTATTAATTCCTAATAATTTTTTATTAAGAAATCATTTTAGGATAATCTATAGCCATAAATTTTCTTACATTTCAATAATATATAAGTAAAATTTAAGAAACACTTGCTTTCTTGTTTCAAACACTTATTTTAGTTGAAGAAGGTATATTACAGTCAAAATTAAGTCAAGATTATAAACATTAAGTATAACTAGTAACCACTGATGATTTACACAAAGTGCCATTGAATGTACAGAAAGGGCAAACAAGTGGAAAATTCTCCTGTGAGAAGTAACTAGATGAAATTGTTAATGCCTGATAGTTCCCACAAAGGAAAGAAATGAAACCCCAGTAAGTGCACTAGTTTCCCTGCAGTAATTACTCCTGCCAAGTACCAGGTGAAAGCGAGGGAATACATCACGTTTTCAGACATACATGATCTCAACAATAACTTTCTACCAACAAACTAGACCTTATGGAACCCTGGCAGCAAAAGAGATCCAGCAAGTAGCACTATTGCAACTTCCTGTGTCTTTTAAACACACACAATATTCCCATATTTGGGGCTTTCTGCAAGTCCGTTTTCATTATTGACTGATTCATGACTGAGTAAGGACAGGGCTGCGGGTGGAACTGCAGCTCCCACAGTGCAGCGAGGTTCACTAAGGGTAGTCACTGCAGCAGTGCTATTTCTCCCTGCGCGGGTAACGCCCTCCTAAAGAATGTATATGAGCACTTTGTTTGCACGTCCGACTTTGTGCAAGAAGAGGGCATCGGATCCCACTACAGACAGTTGGGAGCCACCATGTGGTGGTTGGGAATTGAACTCCAGACCTCTGGAAGAGCAGAGGTCTCAAGTGTGAGCCATCTCTCCAGCCCAAGGAAAGTTTTTGGGTTTTTTTTTAATATTTTTATTTATTTATTATGTATACAATATTCTTTCTGCGTGTATGCCTGCAGGCCAGAAGAGGGCACCAGACAGACCTCATTACAGATGGTTGTGAGCCACCATGTGGTTGCTGGGAATTGAACTCAGGGCCTTTGGAAGAGCAGGCAATGCTCTTACCCTCTGAGCCATCTCTCCAGCCCCCAAGGAGAGTTTTAAAAGAGGCAGAAACAGGTGGATCAAGTGAGTTCAGCCCTGCTTGGTCTACACAGCAAGTTTTGGGATAACCAGGGCTACATATTAAGACCCTGTCTCAAGCAAAAATAAGCAACAAAAATTTTTAGTTTTAAACTTGAAAGTCAGAACCATTTAATAACTAACACACAACAGTATTCTGCTTCTCAGTGGAATACCCACATAATCAAAAACTAGAAAAGTCTCAGAATCTTTCTAGGATGGGCAATATGAGTTGTAATTGTGAACAACACAAACACCATACTATGGTTTTGCTGTTTTCATTTCACACTCAATTCACTATTCAACCCAGAAGGGTGGTTCCTTATGTCACAACCTTCTAACACAGGATAGCAGTCCCACTGCCTCTACAGCCACCCCAGCAACAATCAGCAGCACTACCCTCCCTGCAGACATGTGAGAAGAGCAGCCTCAGGGAGGTTACAGAGCTGGGGGCTGCCTGAGTGTGAAGCAGTCCCTCCTCCCACCACACAGGGCTGCTCCACACCCGATTGTCTGTAAAGTCCTTCCACGCACTAAGTTAACATACGAGAGAGCCACAGGAAGCCATATAAACAAAGCCAAACAAAACAGCGCTAGTGCTGAGAAACACACAGGGTGCAGTAAAAAAAGACAGAAGTTGGCATGCAAGGATAGAAAGAGAAAGGAAATACGAACGGCAATCAGAGACCAGCTTTACGTCCATAGTTTGGATTCTTGAAATTATTTATAGGACTCTTGTAAATCGGATTTTCTTGCTAAAGTGAAAGAAACAGTTTCTAGTGATTTCATCAGAAAGAAAATTGGTATGTATAGTGTATAAACACCATAAAATGGAATCCTAGTTCTATTCCAATTCAATTCTGAGATTTCTAAATTTTAAAAAAACCCAACCTAACTGTAGTAAAAGACACATGACTATTGCATTTACAATTTAAGAATGCTGATTGAAGACATCAACTCTTGTGTCAAATGTGAATACACAAGGGCCCACACTTAGCCACCCCCCCCCCATCCTGAAAGCACTGAAACCAGCACACGCCAGGCAGAGCCTGTGTTTCTATTAAGCAAGTTTTACAGAGTTCAGGCCAAGTATTTCCAAATGCACGAACACACCTGATATAGGACTCATGCCAAGAAGGCCCCTGGTACCCCGCCTTCTGGTCAGCCCTCCCATCACTCTAGTCTCAGAACCGCTGACTTGGTTATGTCCCGCCCCCCCGAAGTCATGGGGGGAGGGGCTTTCTTTAGTGTAGCCTGAGACACTGTTGATATCATATAAGACCCTACAGTAGACCAGCCACAATATATGCAGAATATGGATCTTCATAAATGGTCTACTGCAATAGGAGGCTTCTGGTTTCCAGCAAATGCAAATTCTTTGAATAATGAGCTTTAGGGAACGAAATATTTAAATTGGACTTTAAAGGTCAGTCACACGAGTAAAGTTACATATACTTCATGAGCCAACCTACTTCCCAGTAGATGTTTCATAACTTACCGTGTCCCACTTGGCATTCATTTTCTCCTTTTCAAATTTAGCAAATTCCCTTCTGTCGTGGATTATCATTAAAAGCTTCCAAATGAGCAGCAAGGCCAGGCCAATGAGCACAATCCCAGCAACCACACCTGCTACGATCGGGATGATGTCGGGACCAGTCGGACAGTCTGCAAATGAGAAGGTTATGTGAGCATACAAGGACTGAGAACACACAAAGTTCACAAGACCACTAGAGCTTGGTGGGATCTTACAGAATCAATAGTTCTGGAAACTCATACTACCCCAAAACCTGTCTAAAACCCGCTAGATTCGAGGCCAGGTAATGTGGCAGGTACCTTTAATCCCAAGAGAACCTCTGAGTTTAAGGTCAGCCTGATCTACATAATGAGACCCTGTCTCAAACAAACAAACAAACAAAAAAAGCTACTAGGTTCTAACCAGGGAGCTTACAAAACTGCAGGAAATACAATCAGTAGGCCATTTATTTGGAGGTTACAGAACATATTTCTTTCCCTAAAGATTGAAAATTTGAAAAAAATCCTAAGAGCATCAGAAATAATGATTAGCTTATATGTAATTAGGAACGTGATCTTTAGGATTATAAAGTACTAAGCAATGGCAAAAAAAAAAAAAAAAATACACAAAAGATGGTTGGCAGCCAGGCATGGCAGTATAGGCCCACACTCAGCAGAGGCTGTAAGACTGTCACAACTTCTAAGTCAGCCTGGTCTACGACATGAGTTCCAGGTCAGCCAAGAGCTGTAAGGCAAGACTGTCCTAAAACCAAACAAAAAGAGTGAGGTGACTGGAGAAATTCCTTATGTGCATGAATAAAGGTGCCTGGCACCAACCGCTCCCACCACACACACACTATATTTTTAAAAGGCTTTTTTTCCTCACACTGATCTGCATTCTGGTGTGATGTCAAAGTAGTGTCACGACCACTGCAGAAATCAGCAAGCCCCTACCTATATATCAACACCCTGGGACACTCAGTGCAGAAAACATAAAACACCAAAGAAACAAGAACAAGCACTCCGTGTTCAAAGACTGCTAGGACGAGGGAAAACACAGGCACACCCGGCAGCATTCAGAGCTCCTGCCTAGAGCTGCAGAACACAGCAAAGACCACAGGATGGCTCAGTGGGTAATGGTGCCTGTGATGAGGCTGACAACCTGCTTGACACACACAGACACACACACAATAAATACATTTCTTTTTTAAAAACTAAAAAGTTGGACAATTTCCTGTAATAGATGCTCACCATATGTTCTAAAATACATTCATTAAGGAAAAAAAAACTAGACACAAATAATAAAGAATGACAAAGAGGGCTAGAGAGATGGCTCAGCAGTTAAGAGCACTGGCTGCTCTTCCAGAGGTCCTGAGCTCAATTCTCAGCAACCACACGGTGGCTCACAACCATCTGTAAGGTCTAGTGTCCTCTTCTAGCAGGCATACAGACAGACAAAACACTGTAAACATACTAAATATATCTTTAAAAAAATGACGAAGAATCTACAAAGGCTATGAGAGGAAAAAAAGTAAAATTTGCTTAATTTTAGGGAATTTGAACAAATTCACATTAATAACATCTTTAAGAAAACCTCTCCCAATACCTAAAGCTAAATCAAACTCAGACTTAAATATCATCAATAATGCTGTTTCTATGAACAGATTATTGCAGGTTGTTTCTGATGTCAGAGCACAGAAAGAAGGCATCTCCCAACCTCTGCCTACCTGGAGTCTCCACAACATGCACGATGGCCTCGTTGTTGCCATTCACCGAGTAGGTGAAATAGAACCAGCAGTCATCAATGTCCTTCTCCTTGCAGTGGGTCACGGGATCGACCTGCACTGGCTGGGGCAGCTTGTCCCTGCTTTCCACCTTAGTGAGGTTGAAGTGGGAGCACTCCTGTGCACACGTGTCTTTCTTTTCTCCTTTGTTGAACGCTCGGCACTGAACACATTCTCTAAGAGAGAAATCGGTACACTTAGCATGGATTAAGACGGATTCTGCTTAGAGCACTTCACAGGCTAAACTAATGGCCTTGCTGATCTAAGGGCAGCATAAGCACAGAGGAACAGTGACAATGTGCTCCACAGGAGAGCCCCATCTCCAGCACCCTCAGCCAAGCACGGCCACTAAGGCCAAGCACCACCCTGGCTGGCGAAGCTGCAGACACAGAGTAAGGGGACCAGTAGGGCGTTCTCCAGACCTACCCTGGGCCACGTGCACTGGAGGCAAATCACCCAAGAAGCCTCTCGTTATCAAAGCTGCTGGCAAGCTCATGCCCTCCACTGGAGGAGTAAGAACTTCAGTAAAGGCCAGTGCCTGTGGGGCCTGGTAAGACCAGGCCTTATCGAGGGTTTGCCCAACATCTGATTAGCAAACTTTACTTCCTAGTCGGCTTCAGACCTGACGTCCACAGCACAGCTATGGGTGCTGCACAGACGCCAGTGAGGCCTGCACAGTGGATCCTTCTCATAAAGACATCAACATGTCCGTGACAAACCTCGAGCACATATGCCCAAGATTACCAACGAGCAAACTGCCGACCTGGGGGATATGTGTAAGTCTAGTCTGAGGCCATGGTGGTCAAGCATGGGGTCCTAGCAGTTTAGCATGGGGAGGCTGAGGCAGAAGGACCTCAAGTTCAAGAACAGCCCATGCTCTATTCTAAACTGTTTACAAATTTTATAAAAAACATTAACAATTCAACATTCTTCAGAGAACAAACTAGCAATTCAGCTCTATAACAAATGTAAGTAAACCAAATGCATTTTCCAAGTCAATACTAACAGCTGGATTTTTCTTACAAATAAATTTCCCATTAATACATTACAAAAAATCTAGTCTCCAAAACAAAGAAAGGTGGGGCTGGGAAGGTGGCTCAGTTAGTAAGGTGAATGCCTCACAAGCGTGAGGGCTGGAGTGCAGATCACCAGAACACACGTAAAAGGCCAGTCATGTAATCCCAGTGCTGGGCAAGAGCCAGGGGGATTCCTGTCCTAGCCTATGCGGCAAAGTTCCAGGTCAATGAAAACCCTGCGTAAAAAAGGCAGAAGGTCCTGAGAACAACAACCAAGGTTGTCTGACCTCCATGCCCATACATACACGTGCAAGGATGTACATACACCTCCACAGCATAAAACTGGACTGATATCGCACATTTAATATGTAAGAAAACACAACAGTAACTTAAGCAGCAAACATGTAAACAGAACACTGTATACAGAATAAATAGATTTAAAAAAGTATTTTTAGGTCATAGAAAATGGGATACATAAAAAGCAGCAAATATTCTCCTTGAAGTGTAACGTCTCAGCCCTCTCCTTGGGCTCTACCAGGGTCAGCACAGTGAGTTAACTCTGTGAAGCAGCCGGGCAGTACTTACTTATGCTCTGCACAGACGCCAAGGCAGGTCTGACACGTCTCACAGGTTGGCCCTTGAAACTTGGGATCTGTACACTTACAGGCCCCACACTCACAGATGCCCCGGCCGTTGCAAATCTGACCATTTGATGCTACACACGGAGCAGTGTCCAAGGAACAGTCGCACGCACTGCCAGTGTAATTGGGAAAGCATTCGCACACGCGACACCTGCAAACACCGTTTCCTGCAACAGAAAAACATTTCTCAAAACAAGGGTGAAATGGGCCATGGCAGCAATTATTCACACGTCAAAACCAAGCTGCAGCACAGACGAGAGCAGCTCTAGTGGAAGGCCTGCCCTCGGGTGACCTCACCAGAGGACCTGCACTGCGGAGCTACGGCTGGGGCTTACTCACCTCCACAAATTAAGCCATTGGATCGATCACAGTTGAAGTTATCACACTCGCAGAACTTGCCAGAGTAAATCTCGTTGGTATTATCTCTCTTCCTACACACGCACTGTCCGCAGACACACTCCCCATTGTTACTGCAGATCTCTGAGCTGTTCTCCTTCCTGCAGTAAGCGTCCATGTCTTCGCTGTTCACTTCGTCTGTACTGCACTCACAGTGCCTCCCCACACGCCCCTCATTGCACCTGTCAAAGACCCCAACAGTCCGTAAACAAAAGGTGTACAAAGCAATCTCCTCACACCAGCAAACTGCACTCTCAGATGAGAGAAGTGCATGTGTTTACACACGTACACATATGCACATACGCAGCAGCAACACAAGTTCTTATGGAACAAGAAGGGGCCTCGGGAAATTCATCTTCAGCAAGGAACCATTGTGACCAAAATGAAAACATTCTAGCAACAAAACAAACAAACAAATAAATCCCAGCACTCAGGAGGCAGTGGCAGGTGGATTCCCGTGAGTTTGAGGACAGCCTGTCCTACAGAGTGAATTCCAGGACAGGTTCCAAAGCTACAGAGAGAAATCCAGCCTCAAAACAAACAAACAAAATATCTGGGAAAGTAAAACAAAATCTTTTTTTTTTTTTTTTTTTTTTTTTTTTGGGTTTTTCAA
>NC_022011.1:36147643-36180490 GCF_000317375.1 Microtus ochrogaster | reverse complement strand
TTTGGAGCCTGTCCTGGAACTAGCTCTGTAGACCAGGCTGGTCTCGAACTCACAGAGATCCGCCTGCCTCTGTCTCCCGAGTGCTGGGATTAAAGACGTGCGCCACCATCGCCCGACACAAATTCATTTTTCAAGAAAGTAAGATTTTTTGCAGACCAGGTAAGCTTTGAAGTCAGAGATCTTCTTGCCTCTGCCTCAAAATGGCAAAGAATTTTTTTAGAAAGTCTTTTTTGAGTCAATGCCATTTTACTAAAAATGGTATTTTTTGTTTGTTTTCTGTTTTCGTTTTTGAAGAGAGGGTTTCCCTGTGTGGCCCTGTCTATCCTAGAACTCATGCTGCAGACCAGGCTGGCCTCAAACACAGAGATCTACCTGTCTCTGCCTCCTGAGTGCTTAAAGGTATACATCACCACGCCTGGCCTAAAAAGATACATTAATGATTCAAACAATTAATAATACAACACAGAAAAAATATAATATTTAAATTATTATTTAAAATGGTAATTAAAATTTGATGGTAGCTGGGATGTGGTTATGCATACCTTTAATCCCAGCATTCGGGCAGGGTGCGGGGCAGAGGCAAGCAGATCTCTGTGAGGTCAGCCTGATCTACAGAGCAAGTTCCAGGACAGCCAGGGTTACACAGAGAAACCCTGTATTGAAAGGCAGCCCCCGCCAAAAAAAAAAAAAAACACAAACTAAAAATTGATGGTAAACATGGCTGTTCATTTTTCTTTTGGGCCAAAAGTCAAAACCACAGTGGGACTGACATTTAGATTTAAAAGTTCTATTAGAACTTTTAAAGAAAAGGCAGTTTAATTTTTAGATGGCTCATGGGGTAAAGGTGCTTGCCATCAAACCTGACAACCTGAACTCAGGGCCTGGGATTTCACATG
Organism: Microtus ochrogaster; assembly: GCF_000317375.1. NCBI lineage: Eukaryota > Metazoa > Chordata > Mammalia > Rodentia > Cricetidae > Microtus > Microtus ochrogaster. Next base: position 36,179,594 of record NC_022011.1, on the reverse strand, counting down.
GTAGATGAAAAACGAACTCCCAAAATTGTCCTCACCTCCACAAGCCTGTCATGTGTGCACATACACGTACACACACATAAATAAGTAAGTGTAAACTTTAAGTGCTATTTTCTCTTTATCCCAGCCAAACAAAATTAATCCAGTACAAGGAAAGCACTGCTTTCTCTTGCTAACTAATTCATAAATAAAACTGTCAGTTAACACTGGGAGCAGTGGCTTCTACCTATAACCCAAGTACTGAGGCAGCAGGATCATAAACCTGGGGTCATCTCAGGCTACAAAGTAAGACCCTTTCTCAAAGTAAAACAAAATTTAAAGGAAAATCATCACTATTAATTTGACAGTTTCTACAAGTCTCCATCTACTTCTTTTTCCCCAGATATCTTTGCTAAAGCGAGCTGGAGTGCTAGAGCTGTCAGGAGAGCAGAGTCTTTGCAAGGCTGCCCTGAGACTGGACACCCTGCTTACCTAGCTCAAGCTTCACCATGGAGTGTGAGCAGAGAGAGCTTAGAGTATGTGAGCAAGTCACGGAGCAGACAGCTTATGATTTTATTCTCTACGGGCGTCCCCAGCAAAGTTGCCTAGAATGCGCCTGCCCTGCCGCAGCCAGGCTGCACTCACCTGCAGGCTCCACACTCAAACGTCCCGTTCCCCTCATGGCACTTGGGACTCGCTGGAATGCCATGGCTTTGGCAATTGCACTTACAGATGAACTGAAGAACGACCTCTACTTCTTCAGTGAAGCCTAGAGGCTTAATTTTAATGGTTTCAGACTCCTTATTTGGACATTTATTTGCAGTTATGCTTATTTCAAATTGAACCTTAAAAGAAAAAAAATAGATTAACAAGCTTAATAAATATAAAAATATTTCAAAAACTATTCATTTAATGTTTCTCATCAAATTAATTTTAACATTTTAAGATTTATTTATTTTATGTGTATGGTGTTTTGTCTGCATACATGTCTCTGCACCAAGTGCATGCAATGCCCACGGAGGTCAGAAAAGGGCATCAGGTATCCTTGAACTGACCATATGGGCACTGGAAATCAAACCCAGCCAGGGCTTCTGTAACAGCAACCAACACTCTTACTAACCACTGACCATCCCTCTAGCCCCGAAATTAAACTTCTTTACACATACTTTTCTTTTTCACAGAAAACACTCAGAACATACCTCATCTCCAATGGAAATATTGGAACACTTTCGCCCATTTTCTCCTGTCCCATTCACCCCGTTCTTGCAGTAGGATTTGTAATTTATTGTTACTCCTTCCGGCAATTTGCTGTTTTCCAGAATGACTTCTGAAGAAAGGGACTAAGAGAAAGATTAACCATCAACAGGGAAGTAAAATAAAATATGACTTGAACACACACACAAAATGGATGAAATGAGATGTTATGAAAACACTATCATTTCAATACAATTAATTCACGGGGTGCTAGAATCTAAAGTAAGCAACTCTAAGAAGGGTCCAACCTTCAAAACAATGAATACAATGTAAAAGTGTTTCTTTTTATTATTATTCAGCTGAAATGCTAATGACCTCACAGCAAACAGCCTGGGTATGAGGAATCCTAAGAACACAGAACTGATGCTTGCTGCTCAGTTAGGGTTATGGTTAGGGTTAGGGTGGTGTCACACAGTATCCACAGGCTCCCTCTAGTCTACCCCTTCCAGCTAACCAGAGATCAGAACAATAGGGCACACAAGTTTACTGGGGACCACTAGCATCTGGTCACCTCCTAAACACTCCCTAGAGTCTGAAGAACTGGAATTTAGCTCGATGACCAGCACTGCCCAGCAGCCACAAGGTTCTGGGCTTGGTTCTCAGCACTGAGAAGGATAAACTACAGGGACAGCCGAGAGGCTGAGTCCAGCCAGTGGTCTTTAGAAGAGCAGACATCTCAGGACAGTGACCAGTGAGGAAAACAGTCTGTCAGGGCAGACAAAGGCTGGAACGGGAGGATGTGAAACAATTAGAATCTGTTGTCTTTGCCAAACCCCTGAGCCAAAACTTTTTCCAAAATGTCTTGGGACTCCAGGCACAAAAGCCAGGCATGATGGAGCACACCTGGAAGGTGGAGGCAGGAAATCACAAGTTCAGATCCTGAGCTATACTGAGAAGTCAAAGTGACCTGGCCCACATGATACAGTCTCAAAAAACACTAGGGCTGGTAAGATGAATCAGAGTGTAAAAGGAGCGTGCCTCCAAGCTCTCAACCTAAGTTTGATGCCAAATCACATGGTTGAAGGAGAGAACCGCACAAGTTGTCCTGTGACCTACACACATACTCTGAAGGTAAAAACTATTTTTAATCTAAACTTAACCTACCAAAGACTAGAGATCTAGGAAATGGTCTATACAGTATATAATAGTCACCATGAAAATGCAGGTGTCCGTGGGTCATTTTAAATGATCACTGGCTGGCACTTACTGGGAACCGTCACAAGCATTCTGACTTATGCTCCTCAATGGAGAGAATTCCGCTAGTTTCAGTTCCCAAATGGTACGCTTATTGCCTATGTATGTACATGCATCCGAGAGTGTGACTACTACTGAAAAAAGAGAAGCATGTCCTCGGAGTTTGTCTTCTGCAGAAGTAAAATATCCTTGTCAGGTATCATTCATTAAAAATGGAGAATCTAGCCAGGCATGGTGGTGCACACCTTTCATCCCAGCACTTGGGAGGCAGAGGCAGGTGCATCTCTGTGAGTTCAAAGCCAGTTTGGTCTACATAGTAAGATCCCAGACAGCCAGGGCTGCATAGAAAGACCCTGACTAAGAAAACAATAACAAGTGACTCTACAAAGGTAACCTTGGGAAGAAAGAGCTGTGTGCATCGAATGTCAGCTGTGCTTCACTCTTGCTCCAACTGGGAGAAACACGGCCTGACGACACATAAACAAGGGCTTGTAATTGCCCATGTGCCTTTATCTGAGTATTACTGCTTGGCTTAAATTATGCTCTCATAAGCCTGACGCTCTGCCCTGTCCCTCCAGCTTGCTGACGCGTGTACGGTGGGTGCTTTACTGCGGGCATGGCATGAAGCTGAGCAATGGAGGTGCACTCACATTGTAGGCATCGATGATCAGCTGGATCACGTTACTGGAGTTTCCAGACAGTGTGCCCACTGCAGACTTAGGGATCAAATTCTTCAGTTCCTACAATTAAATATGCAAAACATAAGTATTCTTTATTCAATCAATTATAATCCATTGAAAAGCAACAATTATTTTGACACCTCGGGTCTCTATTCTATCTTTCAAAGTCAAATCTAAAAAAAGACAAAAATCTTAATAATATGAGATTAAAAATATTGTAAGTGGTCAGGCAGCAATGGCGCACGCCTTTAATCCTAGCACTCAGGAGGCAGAGACAGGCGAATCTTAGTGAGTTTGAGGCCAGCCTAGTCTACAGAGCAAGTGCCAGGAAAGCCAAGGCTACACAAAGAAACCCTGACTCCAAAAAAAACAAAAAAACAAAAAACCCACAAATAAACAAATAAGCAAACAAACAAACAAGATAAAATGAGTATACACAATGTTTGTCAAATTTGGTGTGGCTACGTGGTAGCATTTTCCTATCTCAGACATAACTGCTGCTAGCGATAAGCAATGGAAGATCAAATCTCTGGTCCTTTACCTTGTACACAGGCTGGAACTCTTCAGTGACCGCGAAGATCGTCTGGATGTTATTTTCACTGAGTTTCTGGACAAGGTGGGCAATTGAGGGATAATCCTAAGGAATCAAGTAATATAATTTAGTATATAAATACACTTTATAATCAATGATGGGTTTTGTTTGGGTCCCCCTCTGTTGCCCAGGCTGAATATGACCGTATTTGAGTTGGCATACATTCATAAACAAATCACTCCCATACACTACTTTCAAGTAAGAGTTACAGACAAGTGTGAGCTGCCACATAGGTGCTGGGAATTGAACCTGGGTCCTCTGGAAGAGCAGCTAGTGCTCTTAACTACTGAGCCATCCCTCCAACCCCATTTTAAGATATTTTAGATGTGAGACAATCTATGTACATTAACTGTGAAGACAGTGGAATTAAGGAACAAAACTAAAGGCTCCTGTTAGCTAGCACTTAAGGCCAAGATTTACCAATACTAAATTTCTTCTAGACCGTAAGTGATCTGCCTATATTTACTTTCAATGAAGATCAGAGTGCAGAATTTTAAGTGATATACATAAGACAGAGAGGTAAGCCTAGTTAAATTGTGTATTTAGAAATATGACCAGGAAGCTGCCAAATGATGCGTGCAAGTGAGGAGCCAGATGGGTCTCAGCACCCGTCACTCACACAGCACAGCACGATGCCAGAGTTTCGCAAACAGCAATGCAGCTATTCAGGTGCTCAACAGGGCCCACACTTGCCAAAATAAGAAAGCTGCAAATCCACTGTCCCACATGCTCAGTACCAGGTGACGGCTTAAGTACTTACGTAATAATGGCTCATTGTGTAGACGTTGTTTTCCAGGTGACACTGCCCATCATTTGGTAAAACAATGCCACCAAGTTTCCCATCTCCAGCAAAGTGAAAGCCAGCATCCGTAGAGAACACCAGCAGTCGCGTGACATTCCTCCAGCCAATCAGCGACTTGAAGATAGAGAGGTCAACTGTAGACACTGCTCACGGTAACTCAACATAAATCCTTCAGGCTCACAAGCTGCAACTGCACTTTTCACCTAAAGTCCAGTGCTGCTGTGAGTGCAGACAGCCTCCCTGGCCCTCCTCCAGCACTTCACAACATCCACACGACATCTTACGAGCCCGCCAATACTGCGGGTTCCGAGGACTAATGAACACACAGGGGGCAGCGTCTACACCTCCGGGTTCTAGTCCCACCCACCCCGCTGTGCGCCCCTGCTGTCTACTATGCCGTACACTTCCTTTATCGGCCCTCTCCTCTACATTAGCCTTTATGCAGCCTATGCTCTCCTCAAACTTACTACACAGCCGAGGATGGCCTTGAATTTTTGATCCCCCAGCCCCTAACTCCCAAATGCTGAGATTATAGACTTGTGCTACTTCCTTATTAGGAAAATCTGCCAAAGGACTTGTCCCACTTTAAATCCTTTCATTCTAGCTCATGAAATTGTTCACTTGTGTAATTTCACTAGATTACTCAACAAAAAATTTAAATAACATGAAAATCCTCTTCTATGGGAAAACTACATTTTTTCCTAAATTTAAACTGACTCAACACGTTTGTAAATTCTTTGAAGGTAGAAATTGTTTCTTTTTTCTTTCTTATTTTTGTTTGTTTATTTATTTGAGACAGGGTTTCTCTGTGTAGCCATGACTGTCCTGGTCTATAGACCAGGTTGGCCTCGAAGTCACAGAGATCCACCTGCCTCTGCCTCCTGAGTGTTGGGATTAAAGGTGTGCACCACCACTGCCAGAATGAAATTAAGTTTCTTGATTCTGATCATCTTTCAAAGGAGGGTTACCTGCTCCTTTGTCCCTAAAGCATGACAAATGCAGGGACAGCCACAGCTGGGAGGTGAAGTGGGTAGGTATATGATCAGTTTCACACTGCTCACCGAAGCAGAGGCACACCAGGAAACGGCTTTTCAGAGAGTGGAAATCACAGCACTCCACAGGCAGTGATCAGTTATGTGTCCTGGGAGCTGTCTACTGTTATCCTCCCCAATGGCACCAAGTCGCTGCCCTTCCTCCACACCACACAGTGCTTTGCTCACTGTCTGGACACCCACACTTCCCCCGTACCCAGAGACAGAACAATGCTTTCTGCTTTCAGCCTCAGTTCTCATTAACTTGACTGTCGGAGTGGTAGAACATCTGTAACCCCAGGACTCAGGTGACAGAGACAAAAGTATCTATACATGGTCAAAGGTAGTCTGGGGTACACGGCAAGACTAGGTCTCAAGGCCGGGCGATGGTGGCGCACGCCTTTAATCCCAGCACTCGGGAGACAGAGGCAGGCGGATCTCTGTGAGTTCGAGACCAGCCTGGTCTACAGAGCTAGTTCCAGGAAAGGCTCCAAAGCCACAGAGAAACCCTGTCTCGAAAAACCAAAAAAAAAAAAAAAAAAAAAAAGACTAGGTCTCAAAAAAGAAAAAAAAAATAAATCAAGAATATTCATAAAAACCCTGTCTCGAAAAACCAAAAAAAAAAAAAAAAAGAATATTCATGAATCATAAGTAGATAATGGTCCCTAGTTTAACAGAACTAGGCTTTCTATCCCTGAAAACCTTACAGTTAAACCACAGGCATCTGCTTATACTTTCATTACAACCTAAGCTGTCATGTGGCTTGATCAGGCCCTTGAAAGTTCTTTCTTCTATTGTTAGAGTGAGGGGCAGAGTACAGCACTGAGCTGAGGAACATGGTGGGAGGCACGGTTCCTAGTGACACCCCAGACAACATCAGTGACATCTCCAGTAGAGCCACCGAGTTAGGACACCTCAGCCTCCTCGAAAACCCAACCACCTAGAGTCTATGCTCCAGTTCCTTAGGAGTGAATTCCCTGGCTGGTTAGAACAGAGATGCAGTGATGAGGGACAGCGGAGAAAGCGGCAGGGCTAGGTGGGAACTTAGAAGACTGACATCAGTACTCCCCCACGTAAAATAAAGTGATGGCAGATAATGCTAAGAGTCTCCTGCAGGAATCACTTACTCCACAAACTGCGACCTGCATGATGGCATCAAAACCACCTTCTGGAGAGTCCAAGTTTCCAGAGATGCGCTGCTGACCAACAAGTTCATTGAAAACCTCTCCTCTATTAGTAAGACTGAGCACATTTTTGTAGCTAAAGGGGCTGGTGCAGTTCTGTTCACTCGTGCAGGGGTTCCTGAGCTTCGCTGGGGTGGTGCTAATGTACGGCATCACAGTTTTCTCCACGAATGAGCCGAAGCCTGGAGAAAAGAATGCACTCGGGTAGGTGAACGGGCAGAGACCAACACACTTACAACACTTTTCAACTGATGTTACTTATTTAGGGAGGGCACACACACGAAAACCACAGTGCATGTTGAGAGGTTGGAGGACAACTTGCAGGAGGTTGTTTTGGTGACTGAATTCAATCATCAGGATTGGAGGCAGGGACCTTTACCCACTGAGCCATGTCACCAACTCTAAACAAACAGCTTCTTCTAAAGCCCAGTATGGAGGCTGCAGAGACTGCACAGTGGGCAAAAGCTCTTGCTAAACAGGCATGAGGATTAGTTCAGATTTTAGCACCCAGGTAAAAGGTCAGGTACAGTCACACACACCTGCACCCCAGCATTGTTGCAGGAAGAGATAAGATCACAGGCCATCAGCCTAGGTTAAGTGATAAACCATGTCTCATGGGACCGAGACAGAAAATGATAAAGACACTCAACATCCTGCTCTGCACATGTGCAGAAGACCACACGCGCGCGCACGCACGCACGCACGCACGCACGCACACACGAAAATGATGCCCCAAACATCCCTACCGATGCGGAAGTCTGAAGTGATCCTCCTCATCTCATTCATCAGATCTGTGCCGAGGCTCTTCACATTCTCCAGATCGTCTTTCATAGAGTAGGACAGATCCATAAGGTAGTACAGGTCAATGGGGTAGTCTTCAGCCCTTTTGAATTTTAATGTAAACTTCTGTGGTTCTCCTAATTAAACAGATTCAAAATTGAAATTAGGTGGCCAGTAATCAAACTAAAATTAGAAAATAATTGAATAAAAAAACAAATTCAATTTATATACTCAATGCCATAGTCTTGAGTGTATAATTTTCACAAAACCAAGAAGTCTGTTAGAGCCTCAACAGGCGCACACTTAATCTCATTTAAAAAAACTACTTATAAACCGGGCGATGGTGGCGCACGCCTTTAATTCCAGCACTCGGGAGGCAGAGGCAGGCGGATCTCTGTGAGTTCGAGACCAGCCTGGTCTACAGAGCTAGTTCCAGGACAGGCTCCAAAGTCACAGAGAAACCCTGTCTTGAAAAAAAACAAAAAAACAAAAAAAAAAACCAACTACTTATAACACCAAGACTCAGGGAGGCAAAAATGATAAAGGCAACGCCCCCCCCCCCCAAGTAACCCACGAGACAAATAATTCTGCTACAGTTTGGATCTGCCATGTATCAGTACTATCAGAAGGCACTTCAAAGTTTTGGGAGGTGGAGACCAGCAGGAGGTTTGGGTTACAGTGATGTGCCCTGGAGTCTATATGATATGACCTCCTCGCTGTAACGTCACCTCCCAGATGCCCATGTGACCTATCTATCACCTCACCAGCTCAGTGCAGCAGGCCAGTCCCCCAGAAGGAAACTTCTAAAACTATAGGCCAAGCAGCTTTTTCTTACTTCAAGTAGCTGCTCCTGTAATCACAAGCTGATTACACACAAACTTATGAGAACAGAACACCACAAACTTGGGCAGACACTCTGGAGTCCAACAGAAAATCAGGAGTAGACTGCTCCTGGGTAAAAAGACATTGCTAATGGAAGGTGGGTAGCAATCTAGTTCACTCTAGGGTTATAAAAGTGAGGTATGGGGTAAAGAGGTCAGATAGAAACTACAGGGAGATCAGCAGCAGGAGATGAAAATGGTCTGAAGACGAGGAAGGTCAGGGGTACAGATGTCACATGACCCTCACCAGCACAGAGCTGAGACAGCTCAGCGGTGGAGCACTGGTCCAAGTTCTGTCTCCAGCACACAAATCACTTACAAACATGGAAGAAGATGAAGAATTGGGTGAAAGACATTAGTGTGCTTGGATGAACAACCATTAGTCTTGTCTCCATGGCCTTCTGGCAGGCAGCTGGAGGGGGCGGAGCTAAGCAGAAAAGTCTGTGCTGTTGTAGGCTATGAATGGTTTACAATGACTTGAGAGGAAAGCTGTCTCTTAAGAGAAATGCAGAGGGATGAAGAGAAGAAGCACAAAAAGGAAACTAGAGGCAATGGATGGAACTGAGAAAAACAAGGAGTGACATCATGAGCTCCTGAGTTCCACGAACAGAGCCTCTTCCAGGCTCCCCCAGTGCAGAAAGGCGTGAGGTAATGATGATGTGGGATGGAGAGGTGAAGAGGTGAAGAGCACAGCTATATATATTCATATTCATACAGGCAAAACAAACACCTAAAAAATGTTTTAAAATAATGGCGATGAAAATAAAGCGACAGTTTGGGCTGTGCTAATGAGGCCTGCAGGTCTGCAGCGCAAGGTGACAGTGGCACTCTGCTGGAGAAGCAGGAATCTGCACTGGGGATTTTGCTCCTTGCTATGACCTAACACTGGCACAGCAGCTTAGGAGGAGGATTTATTTTGGCTCAGTTTCAGGGAGGCCACAGAGGCTGGGGCAGGTTTGTCCTCCACAGTAGGACCATGAGGAAGTAGCTTTCCATAGCCTGGCAAATTAGGAAGACAAAGGCCACAGAAACCCACTCTGCCAGCCAAGCCCCACCAACTGAGGGCTCCACAACCTCCTGAAGCAACACTGTGAGCCTATGTAGGACATTTCACATTCAAACCATAGCAGTGTCTACTCCTAGGCTGAAGGTAGGACGACAGACAGAAAGACGGCTGTCTATTTCAGACATGGGACAGGCATGGGTACCTATAAAAACTTTAAGTAGTACTAAACAAGTGCACGCATTAAAACTTTGCTTTCACTTTATAAAATTATAGTAACAAATGGACGCTATTATTTTTAAAACTCAGAGTTTGCCGGGCTATGATGATAGCACATGCCTTTAATCCCAGCACTCGGGAGGCAGAGGCAGGGAGATCTCTGTGGGACGAGGCCAGCCTGGTCTACAGAGTTCTGGGACAGTCAGGGCTACAGAGAGAAACCCTGTCTCAAGAAAACAAACAAAAAAACAAACAAAAAAGGTTATATCTACTAAAAATTTAACTTACACCATATCTTCGGGTACCAGCCAGCCAACCTCCAAAAACAGCCCTCCAAAGACTGGAGGAAAGACTTGTTTAATAAAGTTACTATGAAAACCCAAGGGGGGTGGAGGTACCTGATCGCAGCTTCAGGAGCAGCTGCTGTGGTTGGATCTGAGTTATGTCCTCTGGCTGGAGCTTCTCTGCTGTTCCTCTGTTGCGGTTGGTGACGTTTTTATTTTTCTTTATAGTTTGGGAGCCTCTTGGGTTTTCTATGTCACTTGGCTGGCAGCCCTTCTTTTTTAATGCTTCTAAATCATCACAACGTGCAGAAGTAGGCATTCCTTCTTGTAAAAATGTCTAAGTGATATGTAAAATATGACATCAGCAAAACCATTTTGATATATTATTGCATGTAAACAAATTACAAAATCATTCATTTCTAGGTTTTAACAAAATTTTCCCTTCATCCACATCATAACAAGTGCTCTAATACAAAAACAAGTAAAATCAACCCCGAGAAAGTACTCTTTCCCCAGACTAAGTGCTGTTTTAAAGCTTCACCTTTCATTACTAACTACATCCTTCGGTTCTTGGCATGCTTCACAGGCCCTCATACAGCAGCCAGACATTCCTCCAAACCTTTTCCTTATAAATGTCCTTACAAGGTCTTTCATGTTATGTCATACACTTCCTAGCAGAGCAGTAAACAACAGGAGGCTTAGGAAAAGCACATTAGCCTAAATACAACCCAACCAATAATGGTCCGTGTGTATGTACAGAAAATATACCACAAATTTACCTGACTGACTGAATTTCTTTTTTTTTTTTTTTGAGAGAGAGAGAGAGACAGGGTGGTTTCTTCTGTAGCCTGTCCTGGAATTTACTCTGTATATCAGGCTATCTTTGAACTCAGAGATCTTCCTGTCTCTGCCTCCTGTGTGCTGGGATTAAAGGTGTACATCACTGCCTGGCTGAAATTTTTTTTAAATGCTGGCTATTAAATGAGACTTGTTTTCTTAATTTTTATTTTATTTGTATTGTAAAGTTGTTTTGCCCGCATGTGAATCTCTGCACTGAATGTGAGGACTAGAAGAGGGTGTCACATCCCCTGGTACTGAAGTTACCTAGTGACTGTGAGCCGCCATGTGGGTGCTAAGCATAGAGCCTGTGTCTTCTGGGAGAGCAGGCAGTGCTCGTCTCCAGGGCTCTCTCCAGCCCCAGATTCTACAAAAACCAAGGTGGGGAACAGGAGATGGTTTAGTGGGCAAAGTGATTGCCATACAAGCAGGAGAACCTCAGTTCTGACCCCTAGCATCCACGTGGCAGTGAGCATCTGTAACCTTGGCTCCCAGTAATGGAGGACAGAACAGTGGGTTCTTGGATCCATTGTGGAACCCAGTTTTCAGCCAGGCTAGCTGAAACAGCAAGCTCCAGGTTCAGTAAGAGATCCTGTCACTTAAAAAAATAAGTTAGAAGGGACTGGAGAGATGGTTCAGTGGTTAAGAGCACTGGCTACTCTTCCAGAGGTCCTGAGTTCAATTCCCAGCAATTACATGGTGACTCACAACCATCTGTAATGAGATCTGGTGCCCTCTTATGGCATGGAGGAGGAACACTGCATACATAACAGATAAACCTTTAAAAAAAAAAGAAAAGAAAAAAAGCTGGAAAGCAACAGGAAAACACTGCTATTTGCTCTCACCTGCAGCACAGACACGTGAATGTGCACACACACACACACAACACAAGGCAATGTAACACAGCAAGAGCATTTATACACCCAGGGCCAGGGTCAAAACCGAAGTATTTTAGTTACTATCAAACCTCAAACTGAACAAAGTACAAGCTCCTAGGGAATTCTCCATTTCCAAGTACTTAACCAATCCAGGGAGCCTCATAAACCTCAAATAAAATCCCACTTAACACTTTCCACAAGAACCTTTAATAACTGAGAAGTTATACCCCAGATTTCAGAAGCTAAAGTGTGCAACTCTGGTTAGGTAAGTTTCAACTACAGATAAACTTAGGTCCATACAATGGATGTTGATGGTGTCGGCAGCTGCCAGATCAACAGAGCCTGTGAAGTGAACCTGCCTTTCTAATCCACCATTTCTAACTGCAGCCTGGTAAAGCATGAACTATGGCCCTCATTCTCCAGAGAAGGAGCCAGAGCTTCCGTCAGCATTTCCTAAATTTCCCCAATTTCGCCCCAGCATGCCACTTGTAAGACAGTACCAGTACCATGAGAAAAATTCTGAAATAAAACAAAAACTTCTCATTGTGATCTTTCACTTGTCAGATCCTACGTCATATCTGACATCTGGTCAGTTAAGCCTTTTGGGTACAAGCACCTGAGGGAAGACATACACAATGACCCTAGCATAACCTCAAATTGATTCGCTGCAGTTTTAGTAAGCTGTCTATAGGGGACCACCACGTCAGGCAAAGTACAAAATCTTTAAAGGAAATAAATGCAAATCCAAAATCCTGACCTCGAATTTGCTTTAACTTCCTTTCACTGGGCTACGTTTTGAGGCTCAAAAGGCCCCTACCATTCCCAGTTAGCTCTCTGCCTCATGCTGTGGATCAAGACGTGAGCTCCCAGCTGCTGCTCCAGAGCCCGTCTGCTGCCTGCTCACTGCTATCATGGGCATGGACCAACAGTGCTGTGCTGTGGGAATGCTCTTGTACACGGTAAAGATTTAATAAGTGGCTTATTAAGGTGCTGATTGGCCAGTAGCCAGGCAGGAAGTATAGGTGGGGCAACAGGACTAGGAGAATCCTGGAAAGAGGAAAGAGAGCCAGTCACCAGCCAGACGCAGAGGAAGCCTGATGAAAGGCCTCACTGATAACAGGTACCAAGTCACCAGCCAGACGCAGAGGAAGCCTGATGAAAGGCCTCACTGGTAACAGGTACCAAGCCACGTGACTAAACACAGACAAGAATGTTGGGTTAACTTAAGTTATAAGAGTTCATTAGTAATAAGCCTGAGCAATAGACCAAGCAGATTATAATTAACATAAGCCTCTGTGTTTCTTTGGGATTGAACAGCTACGGGATTGGGTAGGACATAAACATCAATCTACACTGCTGTGAAACCCCAAATTAAATATTTTGTTTGTTTGTTTTGTAAGTTGCCCTGATCATGGTGTTCTGTCACAGCAACAGAAAGTTAAGACACATGTCTAGTGGGTGCTTTGTCAGTGGCACTGTCTGACCAACACACACTACTCAATAAACACTGATTCAAATGTGCATCTTATCAGGAACTTCCCAAAGATAAAGCTCTGAGTGAAGCTCAAAAACCAGACAATAAACTGCACAGTATCAGAAGTCTTACCGTATTCGTGCACCACCCACAATTGGGCCCTGCTTGTATGCATTCTCCACAAGATTTGGCATTTGCTTTTAAACATCTATTTTTATCTGTTTAAAAAAAAAAAAAAACAATTTTAAAGTTTCAAAGGAAAAAAATGAATGGATCACAATAAAAGACAGAGACAGGTGGTAATGCAGATAAAGATACGTGTTAAACATGAACACTCCAGCCTAGTTACTAAGCTACAAGAGGCCAGTCCAAAGAAAACCTAAAGGAATCCCCCTTGACACTGAGAGTCACCAATGGGCAGTCATCTTGTTCTCTGTATGACAGGCTAACTAGGAACCACTAGCCTAGCTATACAGCAGTGGACCAATCTGGTAAAAGTGTGATTTCAGAACGTATCACTCTCAATGGTTATGATGTCCACTCCACTTTGAGTACATTAAATAACTCCAAGTCCATTTTCATCCAAATCCCTTGAGTTTACATTTCTTCGACTCAATCTAAACTGAATCATCTTTCTTGTAGTAAACACTAGTAAGATTAGATTATCTCTAGTTTATCTTTTCTGATTAGAATATAAACTATGCTTGAATTAAAAAAAAAAGAACTAGAGATCTCCACAGTCTACTCACTGAAAGAAAATCCCTCCAACAATGTTTAGGTGTGGTCCTTGGGATACAGGTTCTGGGTGTTTTTTTATTTTATGTATCAAATGTATCAAGTTTTCTATTCACTATCTTTCATCATTGTCACATGACCATCCTGAGCTCAGATCATTCTAACTATTCTATTTACTGTGCGTTTTTTGCTTGTTTGTTTGTTTTTGAGATTTAGACAGTAGAACCAGGTGTCCATTATTCCAGATGTAGATGGTTGCCAGAAGAAGTTAAAATGTCTTCAGCTTGCTCCACACTTATAGATATACTAACAATATTTGAGACTTCTTGATCACAGAACAAGAGTAACTTCTAGAAAGTAAACTGCTCCTGGGTTTTCTTTTGTTTTTTGCGTGCTCAGAACCTAGAGCTTTGAATGAACCATAACCCAAACCCTTTGGATTTTGTAAACTGGGGGGGGGGGGGCAGGGATGTTGTGTCTAGTCCAGGCTAGCCTAAAACTCAAGATCCTCCTGAGTGTCTCTGCCTCCCAAGTGCTGGGATCACAGCATGTGTCACCATGCTCCCCCTAGCTTCGGTTGTTTAGATGCCAACGGACACGTCATATGAATATACTGCACACCTCAGCCCTCATTCTGGTCCCTCGGCACTCTCACACTCTCCAGGGGCCGTATGGTCCTCTCACAGAAAGGAGGGATGATTAACTGGTGCTAACAAGCCTTGCAGGCCCCTTAGAAACCTCTGCCCCTCGCTCACAGAGGCAGCGTGCCACAGAACTTCAGGAATAGTGGGATCTAGTGGAGGGTTGTCTTCCCACCCCACTCCCCCAGGAACCTAACTGACCAAAGATTATTGATCCAAAACACTAAAATAAAAAGATTACAAGAAAAACAATTTTTTTTTACCTGTTTGGCCAAATACGGAACAAATCAAGCTGATGAATCCAATCCAGAAAACCAGTTGCAAATTCATCTACAACAGAAAGTGTATCATTACTGAGAGAAAATATCAGGTGAATTGTGTTCGACCTTCCCTTCTTTCCCCTCTCCGAAGTTCCCCACACGGCCATCTATCTGCCTTCGTCCCTGCTCCCATACCATTCACCCTACTGTTCTAACACTTGACACCACTTTCAGAATGCGTTCCTGTCTTCTCTATGAAATGTCTCGTATTCAATTAAATATCACAAAATTATACATCAAGCCAGGCAGCGGTGCACATGCCTTTAATCCCAGCACTTGGGAAACAGAGACAGGTAGATCTCTATGAATTCGTGGCTAGCCTGGTCTACAGAGCTAATTCCAGGACAAGCAGGGCTACGTGAAGAAACCCCATCTTGAAGGAAAATAGTAATAATAATAATAATAATAATAATAATAATAATAATAATAAATGCACATGCAGTCCTAAGACCACAAAGGTATGGCAGTTTATCCTACAGAATGTCCCTAGAGCTCTCAGTCCAACAGGCACACCCAGAGGCGCAGTCACCTGGGAACGAGGGTACTTCCCAGAGCTGAATCAGCCATCTCCACACTGACATCTCCTCTACAGTTCCTCTGCTCAGGCTAAAACACAGCTTCATATGCAAGACTCTGACTCAACTGTTTGGTTTGCTTTCTTGTTATATTTTTCTTTTGCAAGAAAACCAACTATGCATGGAATGGTAAAATATTCAGCTTGTTTCCCTCAACTTTCCATAACAACAAATGACCTCACTATAGACCCAGAGCCTGTAGTGTCCTTCAGAATCTCACGGGGGGTGGGGGGGGAGCAGGCAGTTCAGATAATATTCTATACATTAAACTTCTAATTATTACCTCTATTTCTAGTGAACCAATGTTTTCAGTTCCACGATTTATCCCTAATCAAGTATGCTCGGCTAACACCTTAACTGCCCACTCTCCATGGACACCTCCAGTCTACTACACATGCGCATGCATCTGTGTTACCTACAGAATGAAAGGGGAGCAGGGAATGTTGGCATGGGAATAATTCCAGAATGGAAGAGGGAGAAACAGAAAGATTACCATGAGTTCAAGGCCAGTCTGGTTTACACAGTAAAATCATGGTTTTGAGAGACAGAAAAAGAGAAACCAGGAAGGTAGAAGAAGGAAGATCAGAAGTACAAGGTCATCACCCTTCCCTACTTAGCAAGTTCAAGACCTTGTCTAAAAAAGAAAAGTTCTCTAAATTCTACATTAAAGCTCTTCATCTTCAAGCCCTTATATTTCACACAACACAGGCCCCTTCACACGAGGAGTAAAGACAGGCATATTACTGCTCCATGAGACGTGGTCCTAACCCTGAGATGAACATTGCTGCTCCTCTGCTCATGCAGACTTCCCAGAGACATGAGGGGGAGGCTCTGGGAGTCATCCACCTGCAATCAGGCTTACTCCAGGAAATGAGTCGCTCCTGGAGCTGACAGGTTACGCAAATGGCTTGGGACTGCATCCAAGTGCTGACTAAAACCTGAGTGTCAAAAAAGCACGATGTTCTAATGTTTCTCTAAGGTCAACGCAATACTCAACAGTGACGGAGAGCAGAGAGCACGTCACTCCCGCAGAAGTGGATGACCACAGCACCTGTATTCAGATAATGTATTCCTTCAGGCTACTTCATACTTGCTGGCCAGCCTTGAGAAATCTTTCAAAATACCACACAAGTCAGAGAGGCACGCTGTGATCCAATGAAGGACGCTTTCCAGCATGCTGCACTTTAAAGCATTCCTGTAAGATCCACAGCCCTCTACTTCTACAAATCCTGGTAGTTCAAAGAAACTAAGGCCCTCTGGAAGTGTGCCAAGCCCAGAAGCAAGCAAAACAATACTCAAATGCTCGAGAACAGCAGAGAGAACAAGGACAGCTCTGGACACAGTTTGGAGACAGTTATCAACTCTCCTGTAAGTTAGCAAGAAACAGAGATGCTGTTGTTGCTTGGTGGCGTTCATAAAGGCTGGGTTTTAGAGACAGGAAGTAGTAAGAATCCAGCAGGGCTCTAGGAACAATGATAGTAACTAGAAAGAGCAAGTGCCAGGCTGGAGAGATGGGTCAGCTGAGGCTCTGAGTGCAATTCCCAATAACCAGGTGGTGGTTCACAACCATTAGTAATGAGATCTGGTGCCCCCTTCTGGCCTGCAAGCATACATGCAGGAGAAACACTGAATACATAATAAATAAATAAAATATTTAAAAGAAAGAGAGAGAGAGAGAGAGAGAGAGAGAGAGAGAGAGAGAGAGAGAGAGAAGAAAACTGAGCGGTGGTGGCGCACACCTTTAATCCCAGCACCCGGGAGGCAGAGGCAGATGGATCTCTGTGAGTTTGAGGCCAGCCTGGTCTACAGAATGAGTTCCAGGACAGGCTCCAAAAAAAAAAAAAAAAAAAGAGGGAAGGGAGGGGAGGAAGAAGGGAAGAAGGGAGGGAGGGAGGGAGGGAAGGAAGAAAGGAAGGAAGGAAGGAGGGAGGGAGGAAGGGGAGAGGGAGGGAGCGTGAGACTGAGACCACACTGAGAGTGACCCTGAGGGAGTCAGCACAACCGGCATCTGGACCAAGTGACGCAGAGTGGGGGAGGCTTGAGATAGACTGTGTCAGAGTTCACGCAGATGTCCTCCTTCCCAGGCCTAAAGCCATGAGTTTGGAGTAGCAAGGCCTGTTCAGCAGGTGACCCTTATGTTGAGGAATGGGGCTTACAGGTTCCCTATCAATGGTATCTCACTGAAGACAAATCATCAGAGAAAACGCCATGAGACATGGTCCTAACCCTTTGTCTGTTTTTCTCTTAGACAAAGGTTTTTACCTGGCCTAGTCTACATTTCTCTTGAAACTACTGCAGCTGACAGAGATACTCCTGACCACACAGGGACTAATCCTCGGAAGGACATCGTCTCAGGCCCCATTCACTTACAAACTCCTTGACTATGTGGTAAACCCTTCCCCAGACTGCTTTGGATTGGTGCTCTATCACAGCAACAGAAAGGTAAGTAGGACACTCCCTTCCCACGTCCTTTGTTCTCTTCATCTCTGAGGGTCCTTCTTCAGACAGCCACGTCAGTTTTGTGTCCTCCCTATAATACAAATGCCTCAAGGAACTAACAGTTCATAGACAAAAATGCAGACAATTACCACACAGTAACCATTTCTGTGCAGAGGATGCGTGTGGCTAACGTCACCAGAAAGAAGCCGCAATGCAAACTGAAGCTTCTGTGACAATGCTTACAACTTCAACACCCCCGGAGAGTGAAATGCTGCAAATTATCCTGAGCCTTCTTCTTCCTTCTTAATAGTCATTTACTGCCCACTATTCTACTGGGGTTTCTATTGCTGGGTTAAAGACCATGGCCAAAGGAAACTTAAGGAGAGAAGGGCAGGAAAGACAGGAACGGAAGCAGAGACCACGGAAGACTGCCGCTCTCTGGCTTGCTCTTTGTAGCTTGCTCAGTTTGATTTCTTACACCACACGAGCACCTGCCCAGGAGTGGCACCCAACACACAGTGGGCTAGGCCCACCCACAACAATTACTAATCAAGAAAATGCCCCCCACATGGGGAACAATCTGATGGGAGCATCCATCCAATCAAAATTCCCTGTAAGTTTATCCCTGTAGGTTCGTGTCGAATTGAAAAAAAAGCAACCAGTATAGCCTCCTCTCTACAAGACCTATCAATCAGCTTTGTGACCATTAGGTTAATCCTTCCAAATGGAGAAACAAAGCACTAATTATCTTTTAGATACTTACTTAGCAGTCTACTTCAGTCAATGCAAAGTTAAGAGTGTCACCACGTATTCCTTTATTCTGGGCTTAAGGTTTCAGAGGGTTATAGTTCATGATAGCAAAGCAGAGGTACTCCTGCTCCAAGTTATAATTTTTCCTATCAGATAATTGCCCTCCTTTGAGATGCTAAACTCTTTACTCAAAGGATTAAGAGAATGTCTCACCTGTGTAGTTTCAATTTAATGTTTGTATGTATGAGTATACACACATAAACATTAAAAACCTTAAAGGTATTTTTTACCAATACTCCCTCTACAACAAGGTTTTTCAAGGTCTTTATCGTAGCCTATGTGTGATACAATTCTAAACATTCAAAAAAAAAAAAAGACATTTGTTGAGTGGTGGTGGTGTACACCTTTAATCCCAGCACTGGGGAAGCAGAGGCAGGTGGATCCCTGGGGGTTCAAGGCCAGCCTGGTCTACAGAGCTAGTTCCAGGACAGGCTCCAAAGCTACAGAGAGACACTGCCATGCCTGCTACTTACTGTGGTGCCACCCTGGCATGGTGGACTCTTACTCTCTCTCCTAAAACCCTAAGTCAAAACAAACTCTTCCTTAAGTTATCTTGGTCATGGCATTTTGTCACAGCAACAGCAAAGTAACCAACACTGTCCTCCAACAGATAAATCATTTGGGATGTAGAAACAGAGCACTAGTTATCTTCTGGAATGTACTGACTTAGCAGATGACTAACTTCCACCAACCCGAAAGCTACGAGAATCACCAGCTAGCACCTGAGGCCAGCTGAGATTTCCCTAATTTGCTATAACCTACCTCTCTAATGTCTCAACCACTGTACTTTGGAAGTGTCTTAATTTATGGTTTTCTTTGTTCTGTTACATAAAACTATTGTCACACTGGAAAACAGAATCTAGGATCACCTAAATCTGTGTTCCTAGGTCATGGTAACTGGTATTTGATTCCAGAATACCCTACCCCTTTTGAGGAGAAAGCTGTGTTTTACATCAGCACAGAGCACACCTAACTGCCTAACTATGTGGAGACGGCAGGGTTGCAGTTAGAATGGAAGGCTATGTGCAGAAGACAGCAGAGAGAAGCCACCTCAGCAAGTTTGCACATGCGAGGCTGGGGAGGCTGGGGAAGGCCATACAATCTTTTTCCAATATTGTGTCTAAGCACATATTTTGAGGTGTCTCCCTCACACTGGATTGTCATTTTCTCTCCATGAATTTATGGTTTTGTTGTTACATGTTGTTGGCAAAACTATTTTATCTTTAAAAGTTGTCTGAGTTACAGTCTCTATTGCTGTGAAGAGACACTATGACCACAGCAACTCCTATAAAGGGAGGATTTAACTGGGACTTGCTTAGAGGTTTAGAGTTCAATCCATTTAGTCATCACGGTGGGAGCAGTGACACACAGACAGACGTGGTGCTGAAGAGGCAGCTGAGAGTTCTACATCTGGATCTGCAGGCAGCAGGAAGAGAGTGACACTGGGCCTGGCTTGAGCACTTGAAACCTCAAAGCCTACCCCAGCCAGACACAAGCAGCAGTGAAAGTAAGACATACAGAAGGAAAGGAGGGTAAAGGTCCTGAGGCAAAACAGGTGAAGAGAAACAGGTGAGTTTAAGTCATAAGAGCTGTGGACAAGCAGGAGCTAAGGCTGAGCATTCATAACTAATAGTAAATCTCCGGGTCATGATCTGAGAACTGGCTGGAGGCCCAGAAGAAAGCCTCTACAAGGCTGGGGCTGGAGATCCATCAGAGATCACTATCCAGGTAACTGAAACGATGATGACATGAAAGCCCGGGAACAAGAGGGCTGAGGCCGCCATGAAGTGGCAAAGACATGGAAAGGGAAGACGTACGGAGCAGGGCAGTCACCCAGACATCAGGAATGTACCACCCTGCATATGTGCACAGCTTTTCACCACAGCAGAGATACTGCCCCCATCAATTCTTCTCAAGTAGGAAACCAGGACAACAGAGGCCAGAGGAAATGGGCAATAGCATTACAGAGCGGAGCTGTGGGCCCAGCATCTACTGCACACCCGACTTATAAAGTCCCGTTCTAACACTCTGCTCGTGTAACTGCTTTAACCTCAGATCTTCCCATGAATCTCGGGCCACAAGAGAACAAGATGTTCACGACAGATACAGCAAAAAGTACTCAGCTCAAAGATAATGCTCAACCTGAATGTCCCCAGCCTGAGCACTAGCTTTCCTGGTACCAAAAGGCACCATGCAAGCTTCCAAAAGAAAGAGGCAACCAACAACAATCCTACTCGACTGTGATGCCTATGAACCACAACAAACAGCACGGCACCATAACTCCGGTGCAGAAGTGGCATGCATACCTTGGCAGTAACCAGTTCCTCTAACAGAACTTAACACCAGATCAACAAGAGGAAAACCATGCCTGGTTCTGCAAACCTCGCTAACCGTTCAGGGGTGGTGAAGCCATTCACTAGCACATGGTTACTGGTGAAGTCACTACCTCTAATTTACTAACCAGCACCATCCCTAAGAACAACTATAAACATCTGTCCCTGTACACACAGGTATGTGGTAGTCATCACCCCTCACCCAGGAAACTAACCTCTGCAACAGAGACCACTACAGAAAACAACAAACAACCAAAATACAAAGTTGTGGAGACCAGTCCCAACAGATGCGTCTACAAAACACTCACACCCTAATCAGGGAGCATTGAAGAAGAGGCAGCAGAAACAAAGTAAGAGCAGGAATATCAGAGAGTTTGCTGTCAGATTGTGTCTCCTAGTAACATCAGAAGCTACACACATGAAGTCTCTCTAACACACATGCTCAAGGATGACACCAATGGACATGCCAAACTGGACAGAGATAAGCTCAGAACTATAGGCAACTAACAAGAGGTAGGAGCAGGAGAGGTAGTCTTCCCAGGTAAGCACACACCCATTGGCTGTCCACTGCTAAATAATCAGCACTAAAAGTATACATATATGTAACATTATACAGGTTATATTTAAGATTATATGCATATGTACTATATATATATATATATGCATGCTGTAACAATCAATAAAAAAGCCATAAATTTGAAGGAAAATGGGAAGTGGTATATGGGAGTTTGGAGGGAGGTAAGAAAAGGGGAAAATGCTATAATGATAATATCAAAAAAAGATAATGCTCAAAATGTTTTGCTGACTGTATCAAATTATATGACCTTGTTCTCTGAGATTACTCAGGAGTTCGTAAAGAAATGAGACCATCTCTGTTTTACAGACGAGAAACCCAAACCTCAGAGAGGTTAAATAACTGCACAAATGAAACTGTCACCTGACTCCGTCTCTGAAGAGCTACTTAGCCACTATTTTAAAAGAATGGACATCCGTCCAGAGTTAGAACTGATTCAGAGCACAGAAATGGAAAAAGCTTATGATGTTGCTCTGTGAGTTTATTTATTAAACACTCACAGTGAATAGCAGCCAACAGCTCATTTTAATCTCCAAATAGATACCAGTTTTGTGTCCTGTTCCCACAAAAGCATCTCAAGCTTAGATTTTTTAACCATATTCAATTTTATCTAAGGTGGCATAATTCATTCCTGAGCAAAATATTACGGATAGCTTACAAATAATCCATTTAGTAAGAATCAGCCCACATTTGTGCAACTGCTTTAATCTTCAGAGTAAACTCTTTATTCAAAGTTAAGCCTTTCTGAACTTTTAAACACTATTTACTACATTTTTAATAAAATGTAAATAACTTGGTTGGTATTTCCTTTTTTTTCTTCTTAAAGCAGGGTCTCACTGTGCAGCCTGGAACTCTCTGTGTAGACCAGGCTGGCCTCAGACTCAGAGATCTGCTTCCCCCTGCCTCCCACATTCTGGGATTAAAGGCATGCACTGCTTTTATATTTACAGACAAAATGGTTTAAAGCTTGATGTATACATAGTGAGCATCCCTTACCCAAACTGCATGGGGGCCAAAAGTGCTGGACTTTTCTCAGACTTGGAAACAGAAGGCAGTGCTATTGTATATGAAGTGTACCTGCACACCCCTGACCCCTGAAAGCAGTGCTATTGTATATGAAGTGTACCTGCACACCACTGACCCCTGAAGGCAGTGCTATTGTATATAAAAATGTACCTGCACACCACTGACCCCTGAAGGGCACCAGATGCAGAACTTTTCATTTGTGTCATGCTGACATCCAGAGATTTACATCTTCAGCCATTAGAGATTTTCAGATAAAGGATTCTCAACCTACACAATCTTTGTAGAAATTCATTATTCTTTTGGAAGAAATTACTTTTCCCTGTATCTGCTTTTTAAAGTGAAAGAGCTGGGCATCTTTAACCCCAGCATCGGGAGGCTGAGGAACGTGAATCTTTGAGTCTGAGGTCAACATGAACTACATAGGGAGTTCCAGACCAGTCAGAGCTACAGAGTGAGACACTATCTTTCCAAAACAAATGATAGATAGATATAGATAGATAGATAGACAGACAGACAGACAGACAGACAGACAGACAGACAGACAGACAAGGAGGGAGGGAGGGAGGGAAATAAATAAATAGGTCAATAACATCTTAATACATAAAAATCAATACTCAAGAAAAATAACCCAGGAAACTAAGACTCTAGGAATGAACACATGGTTCCTCCTACTGTCAGCCATGGACAACGATAAAATGGAAAGACCTTGACAAAAGAGAAACCAACCTTTTGAGCTCCAGTCATCTGAGGGTGAGATGTAAAGATGCAGTCAGACCATGCGAGATAACTTTTCTCTTGCGAGAGGAACAATTAACACTCAACCTTTTCTGTCTGACAGGAAGAGGTGTGGTGGTGACTAGGGAGTCAGTCATTGACCCAAATACTAATAACGAGAGCAAATTAAATATTAACCAAATTTACCAAAAAGGTAAATTACCTTTAATTTCAGCACTCAGGAGGCAGAGGCAAGTGGATCTCTGTGAGTCTGAGACCAGCCTGTTCTACAAAGCAAGACACAGGACAGCCAGAACTACAAAGAGAAACCCAGTCACAAGCAAACAAACACACACACAAAAATTATTAAAAAGCACGAGGAAAGAGAAAACAAGGCCAGAAAAGAAGAGGTTCAGTGACCCAAAAGCGGATGCTGACAGTGGCCGACTGCAGCCTGCCAGCCTGCAAGTGCACGGCAGTCTCATTACAGCACTCCTAAACTCCACCCTGGCTGCAGACGACTTGAAGAACTCAATGAAAACCCTTTCTAACCGATAAACCTTTGTCTGAGCCTAACGAACTCTAACAATGAATGCTGCTGTTTGCAGCTAAGCAGTGGTTCATGCCTGTGACCACAGTATTTTGAGGCTCAAGTAATAGTATTTCTGCAAGTTTGAAGCTAGTTCTATAACCCCAAGAATATAATCAACAAAAGGAGATCAAACCTGAGATGTCCCACAGAACACGAACTAGCAAAGGAAAGGAAGAGCAAACGTGACGGGGTGAGTGGTGACTCAACAGACAACTGACACCATCTCTACCCCACCATAAGAAGGGAAGCCCCATGGACAAGCATCCAATTCAAATCACACACTGAAAAGTAAACCCAGTTACTGCCAAAGGATGAATTTGAAAATAAAACATTTTAAGAAAAGCTATTAAGAGCCGGGCGGTGGTGGCGCACGCCTTTAATCCCAGCACTCGGGAGGCAGAGGCAGGCGGATCTCTGGGAGTTCGAGACCAGCCTGGTCTACAGAGCTAGTGCCAGGACAGACTCCAAAGCCACAGAGAAACCCTGTCTCGAAAAACCAAAAAGAAAAGCTATTAAGCCAAACTATGAACGCCAGTCCACAGTAGGAGAAAAACTGCCTTCCTTCCCAGCACCATCTGCTACCAAAAGACTTCATTACCTAGCATGTGACTTTCCAAACATATCCAGTAAGCTCTCCCTTGATGCAAACTTTTCTTTCTCTTTTTCTGTCTGTTGTTCTTTTGTTTTTCCCTATGAATGGGGAAAATGTAAGTTACCCAATGCTTCAGTTGACAAAATTTACTTTGTTCCCAAATGTGTGTGAAGAAATCCTGGCAAAAGTTAACTACCTGGGGGCTGGAAAAAATGAAGGCTCAGTGCATAAAAGCATTTGCTGCTCTTACAGAGGACTCAGATCCT
Organism: Microtus ochrogaster; assembly: GCF_000317375.1. NCBI lineage: Eukaryota > Metazoa > Chordata > Mammalia > Rodentia > Cricetidae > Microtus > Microtus ochrogaster. The sequence continues at coordinate 36,154,908 of NC_022011.1, read as the reverse complement.
GTTCCCAGCATCCACACCTGGCAGCTTAAGGCCATCTGTAATTCCAGGACCTGGAGATTCCCAACACCCTCTTCCAGTAGCCTCAACAACATACATGTGGTACACATGCATACATGCAGATCCATACACATAAAAATAAATAAATCTTTTAAAAAGTTAACTGCTTGTTACTGTTAAAACAGCATTTTCATTCTATATGTAATTTCAATTAGAAGAAATCTTTTTTTTTAAAGATTTATTTATTTATGTATACAACATTCCTTCCATGTATGCTTGCTTGCATGCCAGAAGAGGGCACCAGATCTCATTATAGATGGCTGTGAGCCACCATGTGGTTGCTGGGAATTGAACTCAGGACCTCTGGAAGAGCTCTTAACCTCTGAGCCATCTCTCCAGCCCTAGAAGAAATCTTGAGTTACATTTTTACATTGCATAATCTTATCTACTGGTTTAAATAATTTTTCCAAAATTTTTTTTTTTTTTTTTTTTTTAGTTTTTTCCGAGACAGGGTTTCTCTGCAGCTTTGGAGCCTGTCCTGGAACTAGCTCTTGTAGACCAGGCTGGCCTCGAACTCACAGAGATCCACCTGCCTCTGCCTCCCGAGTGCTGGGATTAAAGGCGTGCGCCACCACCGCCCGGCCCAAAATTTTTCTTTTAGCTTTATTTTTTAATTTATCTATTTTATGTACATTGGTGTTTTGTCTACAGGTATGTCTGTGTATGGGTGTCAGGTCCCCTAGAACTGGAGATACAGACAGTTGTGAGCTGCCATATGGGTGCTGGAATTGAATCCGGGTCCTCTGGAAGTGCAGTCAGTGCTCTTAACCACTGAGCCACCTCTCCAGCCACCCCCCCCCCCCAATTTTTTCTTGATCAAATTCATTTTGAGCACCACCTTTTATCCTCTCTTCCCCTATCTCCCTGCAGTGGAGGAACAAGCACGAACGAGCCATACTTTACCCAACAAATGTTTCAAAACAAATTACAGAAATCACTTCGTTTCTCATTTTACTAAGAGTAGGCTGGGAATGAGTGGCACAGATTTCAAAATTTTGGAAAGAATAAAATATAACCCTGAAGGAAAAGTTTTAGCAACAAATATCTTTGTACTGATTTTCTTATTACTGGCAAGTACTTAGCGATCGTAGGAGAAAACAAAACCTGAATGACTATTTCATACGCACTTCTAGACTTGTTCTGTTGCTCTGTGCTAGAGCCTAAACCCAGAACCTTGCAAGTATGGACATAGAAAGACTATACCGTAAGAGACACCTCCAACTTCTGCAATCATGATGTCATGTATCTTTAACAAAGGTAACTATTACTCCTGCTGTATTTATGACATTTTCCAAATGTAACATTCAAGTACTGAATGTGGGAGCTGGAGAGATGGCTCAGAGTTTATGCTCTTCCAGAGGTCCTGAGTTCGATGCCCAGCAACCACATGGTGGCTCACAACCATCTATAATGGCATCTGGTGCCCTCTTCTGGTGTGTGTATACATAATAAATAAATCTTTAAAAAAAGAATAGTAAATGAACGGTTTCCAACTTCAATATCCTAATAATCAAATAGAACAACCCCACTACTGACCTCTAAAAAGGGCCAAAATTGTAACACGAACTAAATCATACAAAATCTATAAAATACTGGCTGTATTAGAAAGAGGTAATAACATCCTAATTTCAGGTGTAATAAATTAAGTTTACACCTATTCAATATCCGGTAAACACGCAGGCTGTGAAATAGACATCTGTGCTTCAATTGGCACATACTGAATTCTAAAAACAAATATTTCACTCCTCCACTGAAACTATTTTCCTTCAGCAAAACGCAATGCTTTTTTCTTCTATGTTTAAGACTTTTACTTGTTTTTTGTTTTGTTTTATTTAGACCATTACTCTTCAACAGCCACAATAAACAGAATTCATTGTTTTCCTCACAGAACATAATCTTGATGTTGCCTAGCACAAAAACATGGCCAACTTCCAGTATACTCAATAAGGTGGTGTTATTTTCACTATTGTTTAACTGATTGCATTCATCCATGTGTCATTCCTTGAAAAGAACTAAGGCCTTCATTTTACATTCCCATAACATACACACAGTCATATGCAAGTAATATTTACCAAAACAGACAGAACTCTGCCTCCCAAGTACACTGTCTTTGTTCTGTTTGAAACACATCATCCATCCCATCCATACCTTAGCTTAGCCCATTCCTCACTCAGACCTCATCTTCTCCACCAAACCTTCCAAAACCACTTAAGCCACGGCTGACCTTTTACTCAAAAACTGAAAGTACCATCTGGCATGGTACGCTGACTGTAGAAACAACTCTTCGGTTTTTGTCATGTTTTCCTGAGTGGAACACAATTGTCCCTACTAGGGAATTCACTCAAAATCAAAGCCATGAGGACCTCCTCACAAAGTTCTTAGTCTCAGTACCCTGATGAACTAAATGCACAAGTAAGGACAGGCAGACGACGGGCTGCCCATAGCAGATCTGACTAAGCAGCACTGCAGGTTCTTCCCAGTCATTTCCATTACATTTATATTTTATGATGACACAGGAAAATGGTTGCCCGGGGCTAGAGAGATGCTTGACAGTCAGGAGCACACGCTGCTCTTCCACACAACCCAACTTCCGTTCCCACAGCCACATCAGCTGGCTAACAACCATCTCTAACTCCAGCTCCAGGGAATCTAAAGCCTCTAGTCTCTGAAGGAGCTTGCAATCAGTGTACGATCTCATATGCAGACACACACACACACATCTACAGATAATTAAAATTTTTTTTTAATTTTAAAGAAAATGGTTTCTCATGAAAGAACAAAAGACTGTATCCTGCAGTCCAGATCCAGCAGCCACTGCCTCTCATCTCAAAGTAAGAGCGAAGTGCAGATGTGAAACCAAAGTCCTAGGGAGTGGAGCTCCAAAGGCATCCAGAAATCCTGAGTCAGAGACTTCTCTGGAACCAGGGTTTCCCAGAGAGAAGACACTTCTAAGCCAAATTGGGGCTGTAATCACTGCTCTAGGGAAGGGATGTAAAAACAAGTTAGTCTTTAATTTAAACACACTAATTGCTAGGAAACCCGACATATCCCTACCCACTCTCTAAAATGGCTGGCCAAGAAACTGGGAAAGTGAACGGCCCCCTTTCTACTCTACACTCTGGTGTTTTTATCTGCAACCTACACTATCAGCCAGTATTGACGATGAATAATTCCCAATCCCAGGCTCGAGGTCACCTTTCAAAAGCTCAGCACTGTAGAGCCTACCCTCTTGTGGTCACACTGCCTCCACCTAGCTAGCATTTACCTTGGTTTCTGTCAGCACGGACCTGTCTCAACACTTCTCCTTCCTAAACACAATAATTCTTGTTTCCCCTGCTACCACTTGGGATCTCTAAGTTTTTGAGGCTCACCTTTGTCACCAAAAAATTTTGGAGTATCCGCATGCCCATTGTTTATAAATTAAAATACATGAACTTCTACAGCAATACAATAAGATTATTCATCACGATAAACACTTTGAACTTTTAAAAGCTATAAACGCAGTATCTAAAATGTTCTTCCTTAGAGTCCGATGAGTCATTTCACATCCCCCTGGGCATAGAAACCTGTATTTTGAAGCCTTGGTATAATGAGACTGCTCCTGTAGGTAAGGAATGCATGTATACATACCCATATGTTCTTATATTCATAAAATTATTGCATAGTATGTACATGCAAGTATATGCAAACAGGTATGTACGTATTTGTGTCTGTGTACTGGGTAGTTTTGTGTGTCAACTTGACACACACTAGAGTCAGAGAGAAAGGAGCCTCAGCTGAGCCTCTAAGGCATTTCCTCAATTAGTGATTGATGGGGAGGGGGAGGGCCCAAGGAGGGCCCAGCCCATTGTGGGTGGTGGTCCTCTGTTCTGTAAGAAAGTAGGTTGTGCAAGCCAGGGGAAGCGAGCCAATAAAGCCCTCCTCCACGGCCTCTGCATCAGCTCCTGCCTCCTGGTTCCTGCAGTGCTTGAGTTCCTGTCCTGACTTCCTTCAATAATGAACAACAACATGGACATGTAAGTCAAATAACCCCTTTTCTCCCCAACTTGCTTTTGATCACGGAGTTTCATCACAGCAATTGAAACTCTATCTAAGACAGCCTGCTAAGGTAGGAGGTAAATTTGAAGGAGTCTTTTTTCCCATGTGCACATTTCATGATGACATGCGTGCTAGACATACTGGTATTTAGAAGATAATTATTATCTTCTAAAGCCACACAGCAAAAACAAAGTCCTCAAACTGTGACGTTTACAAAGGAGAGCTTCGTTCTTTCCCAGGCAGTTAGCTCCTGAACCGCCCTCTCCTACCTGCTGCAGTCACTAACCTGTCAGCACACTTCTGCTTCCTGAGTCTGTATCACTATCACTCCAGACCCAATCCAGAAGACTCGCTTCCTCTTTCCTCCCTTATCCTCACATCCCTGACTACCACCTAACTGACATACAACAAGCAAACTGCAAACATATAACCAAAGTCACAATAAACAGTAATATAAGAGTAAACATGAATATAATCAACTCTCAAACTCACTAATTTGCAGATAAATGGTAAAAGCTTATTTTAACATATCCACAAAATATGATCTTGGATTCTATCCACAGTGAATCTTCAAATCAACAGGGCTTCTGATGCATCAAGAATTTTACATTTAGAGCCGGGCGGTGGTGGCGCACGCCTTTAATCCCAGCACTTGGGAGGCAGAGGCAGGCGGATCTCTGTGAGTTCGAGACCAGCCTGGTCTACAGAGCTAGTTCCAGGACAGGCTCCAAAAACCACAGAGAAACCCTGTCTCGAAAAACCAAAAAAAAAAAAAAAAAAGAATTTTACATTTAAATTATGAGGGAAAAAAGTCCTCTGAATTTTCACCAGTTACAACATGTTTCTCTCACAACTCTGGCAGCACAGTTAACAGCAGCCCATTTACAGAACACTAGAAAAAGGGTTTTCTTCAGACAACATGCTGTGTTATACACCCCCCTCTCTACCTGTAAGCCAGGGTTGGTTTTGTTAGCAAAAACCCAAACAGTAAAGGAACTACATTACACAGCAAGCATTCTGGACAAACTTATTAATTTTCAAGTTAATCTGTCAAACCAATTAACCTTCCTTGTAATAACAGTAATGAGAGGTGATCAGTTATACTTGGAATTAATCAACACAGAACTACATTTTCATTTCAGTGATGTTGATTCTGGGCAGATTCAAGTCAGGATGATGAGAAAATTGAAACAAGTGTTAGAAGCACCAAACCCAGGGTCCTGCGGTTATGGCGCATGCCTTTGATCCCAGCACTACAGAGGCAGAGGCAGGCAGATGTCTGTGAGTTTGAGGCCAGCCTAGTCTACAGAGCAAGTTCCAGGGCAGCCAGGACTAAACAGAGAAACTCTGTAGGGGGTGGGGGTTGTACTAAATCCAGTGACTTTTCAACGTTGTTAATTCTGGACTTGTACTTTTTGCTTAATTATTTTTATTTTATGTGCATTGGTGTTTTGCCTGCATATATGTCTGTATGAGGGTACTGGACCCCCTGGAACTGGAGTTACCGACAGTTTGAATTGCCATGGGGGTGCTGGGAATTGAACCTAGGTCCTGGAAAAGCATAGTCAGTGGCCTTAACTAAACCATCTCTCCAGCCCCATGAACTTGTACTTTTAATGGATAGAACACTGAAGATTAAAAGCACCGTGGGGGGAGAGGGGTGGAGCCATAGATGCCGGGTGGTTAAGAGCACTGGCTGCTCTTCCAGAGGACCCACGCGGTGGACGACAGCCATCCGTGGTCCAGTTCCAGGGTATCTGACTCTCTCTTCTGTTGTCCACGGATGCTGCAAGGCACACTGCAAACTTACACGCAAGCCAACACCCACCTACATAAATCTCAAAATTAAAATAAAACCTTTAAAAAGGTAACAACCGGGGCCAAGGAGATGGCTCAGCACATGAACGTGTTTTCCCAAGCTAGGCAACCTCTATTCAATCCCTGGAATCCACTTGATGGAGGAAGAAAATTTATCCTCTGACCCCCACACATGCCTGTCACTACACCCACACATAAAAATAATTATAAACTATAATTAAAGAGACCACCTTAGTACAGAGCTTCACGTCCTTCTAGAAAGACTTCAACAGCACAGATTCTTCATCTGTAGCACTGTGAATCTGCTTTCTGCTCACCTAAGAAAATACCATCCTAGTATCTCTACTCTACAAACCAGTGTTTCACCCGTTGTATATTTGCCATTCCATCATCTTCAGTTATTAATCACTTCGGTGAATGAATCAAAATCACTCATAAATCTGAATATCACTCTGAGAATAAGTCAGTCCTTCCCTTCTCGCCATGATGTCCATAAATGTGTAATGGGTAACTTTTAACTAAAATTTCTTAGTCTTTTCTACAGTTTTCTAGGGTGTCAACTATTTATTATAATGGCTGTGTGTGATTCAAGAAAGAAATCTAGTTAAAATTCACCTAACATTTATTTCTGTGCTATGCAAGCAGTAACAAAAATAAAAAAACAAAAATAAACCCAAGGCACCCTACCCTCTTCACATCCACGTGGAATGGCAAAGCCAGGAAACATTCCAAATGCTATCAAAACATTCTAAGAAGTTTGTAGGTCTTTTTAATGTACCAAGAAGCAATGAAAAGGTATCAATACATATGGAGCATTATTGTCTAAGCTTGCGGTTTTACATTTTACTGTGTCTTGTTTTATTGGTTGGTTGTTTTTGTGAAATCCAGGCTGACATTGCTCTAGAAACCTATACCCTATATTAATATACCTGCTTTATTTTACATTAGGTGAGGTTACTTCAAGTTGGGCTCTAGAGGTGAGCCCATGAACTCTCCAAACTACTTAAACTCCCACACCTCCGTGTCTTCATTTGGGAAAGGAGATAGAGTCCCGACACCACCAGGGATCGGGGTCTGCAGTGAGGTCAGTACGTGTAAACACAGGCTGGAAGCTGGGCCCGACCCTGTCCCTAGTATCACAATTAATACTATAGTTAGTGTAAGGGCTCCTTTTCTCTTCTACAGATGAGGAAACGGAAACAGTATAATTTATTACTCATTTTACCACTAAGTGCTAGGTTTCAAATTAAAAGTTCAAATTCACTGTGGCATTCGGGATCAGGGCGGTCATAAGCCCAGGCTGTCACTAGGAGGCATGAGAAAGGGTAAGCACGAGGCCCCGGGCGGGCGGG
>NC_022011.1:36120373-36147543 GCF_000317375.1 Microtus ochrogaster | reverse complement strand
CGGGCGGGCAGGCAGGCAGGCAGGCAGGCGGGCACCGCCTCGCGGACCACGGACGCCTCGGCCTGGTTCCCGGGGTCCCGCGCGGCGCTCGGGAAAGGCGCCTGGCGGTCACGGGCGAACGGTACCCCTCGGAGGACTCCAGACACCGCGACCCCCGTCGTACCCAGCCTTGCCCCGCCACGCCCCAGGGTGACAGGCGGGGCTTGCGACCCTCCCTCCGAGACCCTCCCTTCGGCCAGGCCAGGCGGGGCGGGGGAGCTGCAGCCGGACGTGGCGGCGCGGCCGAGTCCGTCCGGTCCGGCCCAGGCCGCCCTCGTTGCCCAGAGCCCACGCCCGCGCGTCCTTACGCCCGCGGCCTTACCTTTCCGCAAGCGTCCGCCCGGCACGCGCGCGGCTCGGGCTCCGCCGCGTTCCGCCTCTCGGGGGGTCTCGGGCGGGTGTCGGCGCGCCTCGGCCCTTCGGAGGGTCTCGGGCGGGTGTCGGCCGGCCTCGGCTTCTCGGCTGGTCTCGGGCGGTGTCGGCGGGCCTCGGCAGCTCGGCGGGTCTCCGCGGCTCTTGAGCGCGTGGGCGGAGACTCGGGCCTCCGACTCCCTCAGGAAGCCGGCCGGCCCCGCCTCCGCCGCGAAGATCTCTGTCCCGGGCCGGCCGCCAGGCCTTTCTCTCCCTCCGGAAACGCATTCCTCCGCGCCGCGTCAGCCGCGCCCGCCCGAAGGAGGGGGAGGCGGCAGGAAGGAGGAAGGTGGGGCTGGGTGCAGACAAAGGAACCGGGCGGCCTGGTCCTTTCTGCAGAGGGCATGGCGCTGCGGTAGTGGAGGCGCCTGATGCCCGGCTGGAAGAACCTGCCGAAGCCAGTGTCCCGTCGATCCCGGGCCGGACCTCTGTGTGAGCCGAGGGTCCAGGAGGATGCGGTGGTAGCGTTCAGCAGGTTGCTTTCGAGCTTCCCGATCACTCTGCGGGTGCAGCCTCTCGCACCCGTGCTGTGCCACCCTGCCCGCCTGGGGGCTGCTTTTGCTCGATTCTCTATCAGGAAGGCCAAGTATGAAAAGGAAAAATCGTGTGTTTACAGACTAATTTTCTCTTCTCTGGGGGAAAAAAAAGTAAAAAGAAGCCAGCCGGTCTCAGAAATCTAAATGAGAAGCTTGAAAGTTGGACTTGCCACATCATTCTGAGAGACGCGTGGCGGGCAGGTGCCATCAGCTTGCCTGAATGGCGTAGGCAGCCAGGAGCAGGGCGCCCTGCCGGAAAGTCAGCTCTCACTGCCAGGTTTATGATCCCTGTAGTAGTGTTTCTGTTCTGGAAGAGTGAAAAATGGGTTGCCCAAATAAATACAATAGAAAAATAATCACTATGGAAAAACTACATATTGCCCATCAGCAAATCAAATGTATTGTTGAACTAAACGCCTAAGAAATGAGCATCGTTTTTCCTAATTAGTAAATGACAGAGCATAGAGGCTGCTTCTGCATCAGCAGCTCTGGGGTAAAGCTCCATGCCCTTGCCTTTAAAGGTATTGTCTTTACCTCTGCAGAGTTAAGCCCTTTGCCCAGCCTCTGCACAGGAAACTACTATATAAACATACTTCATCCATGCTTGGCCTGCACTGCGTGGGTGTCTGATTTGAGGAGGCGGTAGCAACCCACCACAGATCCTAAGCAGGCTTCCCAGGCAGCTCTAAAGAAAATCAGTTCCTCAAGAACAGCTCTCAACAGCTACTTAGAGACACAAAAGTAAATGGCCTACTTGCTCTGCTCCCCCAGGGGTCAGCCTGAGCTGAGGGAGTCCAGGTTACCTGCGGAAGTCGTGAGCTCTGAAGAAAATAGCAATTGATAAATACAGCAATCACTCAGAAGTGTATCTGGATTGAACCCACACAGATTAAGAGGTGGGCAGTTCCTTAGCTATCTAAAATGTATGAGCGTTGTTCTAGTTACTTGTCTCTTACTGAGACCCAATGGTACCGAACAAAAACAACCCAGTGACGACATTTATTTTAGCTCACAGATCCAGGGCACAGTCCATTTTCGGCAAGAAAGTTGTGGTTTGTAGTGGTAGAAGTTTGAGGTCATATTACACCCAGGAACCCCCTGTTCCTGTGTTCCTCGGGGAGAGGGGGTGTTGAATATTTACCTGAACAGGGAATATAAATTACCTGTTGCCTTTTCAAGGCCTAAGCCCTTCCCCCACTGTAGCGTTAGTGTGTTGTTGGTATCCTCCCCAGCAATAGTTGCTGCACCTATTTAGTAATATCTGAAAGGTGGAGATAGAATTCTTTCAGTGACAAGTGATGTACAGGAAACAGTAACATACATGGACCGCCGAAAGTCCCTGTCCTACATTTTCAGAATATATTGTCTAGAGAATTTTTTTTTTTTTTTAAAGAAAAGTCCCTGTCCTGCCCAGGGTCCTTTATTAGTTACATTTCCTTTTTTTTTTTTTTTTTTTTTTTTTTTGAGGGGTGGGGTCAAGTCGGGGTTTCTCTGTAGCTTTTTAGAACCTGTCCTGGAACTTGCTCTTTAGTCCAGGCTGACCTTGAACTCACAGAGATCCGTCTGTCTCTGGCTCCCAAGTACTGGGGTTAAAAGCCTGTGCCACCACGGCCAGTGGTCACATTTGTCTTGGTGCTAAAGCACCCTCTTCCAAATCGTCAGGATTCTTCCTGCCAGGCACAGCCCCAGTCTCAGGCTAGGGAGGTGATGTAATCCCAGCTTGGACACATTCTTATACCTCAAAGGTTTGACGTGGTCCCTCAGTCATGTTCTGCTGCCCCTAGACATCTTTGCTGTCTTTCTGTCCTGCTCATGTCTGGGTAGTAGTGGGATTTGGAATGTCAGACAGCTTATATTTAAGGCAGGCACAGCTGAGATGTGTCAGTATTTCTTGTAGGTCTCCAGTCAGAAGCAGTTATCATCCGCATTATTCAGATAAGGGATAGTCCTCCTCTAGTCACCGTACCCAAAATCTCCATCTTAGGGCCCGACATTGATCCGGGCACCGGAATCTCCCATGCAATCAGCATTGTAAACTAATCCTCCATCTTGGACCAGGGTACAGGGGAAATGCAAAAGTCATCTTGCTTGTAAATTACGCACAGGGTGACTCCATGTCTCCATCTCTGTTAACAACATTGCCCTTGGGTGGCCTCTGTATGTGCATACAAATTTGCAAATTGAAAACAGGTTACTCTGTCCTAACTATGGCTTTTTTTCTTTTTAATTTTTTTTTATTATTTATTTTGTGTACGGTGTTCTGCTTGAATATATGCTTGCAGGCCAGTAGAGAGCGCCAGATCTTATTACAGATGGTTGTGAGACACCATGTGGTTGCTGGGAATTGAAATCAGAACCTCTGGAAAAACAGCCAGTGCTCTTAACCACTGAGCCATCTATCCAGCCCCGTTTTCAATACTTTTTCTTTTTAAAAAAAATTATGTGCGATATATCAGTTGAGTATTGACACCCAATGGTCAGTTCTCTGTATTTAAACAAGTTGTACATTTCTGTAATGTGTTATAAAAGTTAATTTTATAAATTAATTTTAAAAAAATTTATGTGCATAGCTTTTTTGCCTGCATGTCTGTCTGAGCATGGCATGCATGCCTGATGCCTGAGGTCTCCAAAAGGAGCTGGAGTTATCATGAGTGCCATTCGGGTGCTGGAAATCAAACCCGGGTCCTCTGGAAGAGCAGCAAGTACTCTTAATCACTAGACCATCTCTCCAGGCCCCGCTACCACTTTTTGTTTTTGAGTCAGGGTCTCCTGTAGTCCGGGTTGGCCCTGAACTCATTAGGCAGCCATGACTGGCCTTAAACTCCTCATTCTTCTGTCTCCAGAGTAAAATCCCTTTTTAAAAATAGCTCTGTAGAATAGCACTGTGAGGTCCACCCTGGCACTGAGGGAAAAAAAAAAAAAAAAAAAAAAAAAAAAAAAAAAAAAAAAAAAAACCAGCCCTGGGAACTACTGACATTTCGCAAAAAATGAGAAAAGATGAAACCATCATTCAGTTCCTACTTTTTCTATCTCCAAGTAAATAAATGACCTACAAAGCGGCCTCTAATGCAGAGAAAACTGGAAGTATCTTGATTTGACAAGTTTTTGACTTGGGCGTGAGAGTCTGCGTGGAGTGGTAGCCCTGAACAGTCTACAAGAGGAACTGTCTGCTGTACGAGCTCCTGCTGGATATGCATCCTGTGTGTTAGGGTACTTGGCTAGCTTTTTAAACTTTCCGTTCATATGTTCGGAGGTTGTTGTTTTGTTTACGCTTGTTTTCCTCATTTGGAGATAGAGCCCAAGGTCGTGTTCCCGTCAGCCTACTAGGTTGTCTTAAGGCATTGGGCAGCCTTGTGTGTCTCTGCATATCTAAGGGTATGCTGGGAAGTGGCAGAACACGGGTCTAATCCTCGCCAGAAAGTCTTCCCTCTTCCAGGTAAGTTAGTAGTGCCTGACTCAAGGCATTGTATATGGGGGGCATGTGAGTAAGGCTGTCAGCTCTGGCCCTGCTTCCTGTACTCCATATATAGCATCCCTGCTTTTCCTTGGCTCGAGCCACGGAGTTTTGTTTCCACTGGGCGTGAGCATTCCTTGCCAGCACTCAGATGCTGAACATTTTTGAAGGCCTAGAGGGAGCAGTGTTTGGGGCAGCTCTGTGCAAACACTGAGTTTGTCCAGCTGTGGCAGGGAATGTGCCTTCCTAAATAAGATGGGATGCGCCAAACGCGAGCACTTGAGCTGCACTGGAGTTATTTTTGGGAAGCAGGGTCATTCATTACAGGAAATGAGGGCTGCAGAGGGTCAGTAACTGCGAGCCGGCTTTGTCTCTTTTTCTTCAGTTAACAGCCCTGAGTAGCTGGGGGAAATAGAGCAGTTACAATCTTGAATTAGAAACGGAGCTTCAGTGAGAAGCAGGAAGGATTGCTGTTCCTGAAGAAGGCAAAACAAAACGTATTTGTTAGGAGCATCTCCCGGCACTCACTGCCCCCAAATTAGCCCTCACAACTACGTGATTAAGAATTCTTGTCCCACTAAGTCCCTGCTTCAGGCCAATAAATGAAATACCATTGAGACCTAAAAGATTTGTAAGCGAAATTTCATATATGCATTCATATTTTCATTATTTTGATTTCCGCTTTCTGTTAGTAGCAAGATATTAGTAGTATTATTATTTTAAGCACATACATAGACAGTCCCCCTTCTATAAACAAGGTTCTTAAATAAATATCTTTGTTGCTGTCCTGGGATTTTGAGCTATATATATCCATTAATCTTACCTGAAAGAAGTTTCAAAACATTACCTAGGCCTTCCAGATACTTCTGTATAATGAGATTTTCATTACATATTACTTATATGTAGAAATAGAACTGAACTCAGGGTCAAACTATACAACCAAGGAGCTGTTTGTGTTTGCTTTCTAAATTTAAAAAAGAAGAAAAGGCTTCAAAGGGTAACTAGAGTTTTTTTTTTTTTTATTTCAGGTTTTTAGTTTAAGGGCTGTGGGTGTGGCTTAGTGGTAGAAGCAGCTCTCAGTATGCACAAGGTCCAGGGTTCAGTCTCCAGCACTGAAACCAGAGTCATCGTTTTAAAGAGTAAAACTGAAATGCCTTCAACAAACTATATCTAAAAATGATCTAACGTGCGGGCTGAAGTACATGACTCAGGAGAGCCCTTGCCTAACAAGTAAGAGGCCCCAAGTTCAAGTTCCAGCACCACCAAAATAGAAATAAAAAACAAAAAAGAATAAGAACTGGAGAGATGGCTAAGTAGGCAAGAGCACTTGCTATATAAGAATAAGGAGCCAGGTTCAAATCCCAGCACCCAAATAATATGCTGGACCTGGTCACTGACCTGCCACCCCAGGACTGCAGGGGATGGAACATAAAGGTGACAGGATTGCTGGCTGTTAGTCTAGCTCCAGGTTCGTTGAAAGAGTCTGTCTCAAAGGAACAAGGTAAGGACTGAGAGCAAGAGCCCAAAATTCTACTGTAGTCACTACACACATGTGCACACGCGCACACCAAACACATGGATACCAAAAGTTAAAAAAAAGAGTGAAAGTCACCTTTACTTGCTTTTTAAGGATGAATCTAGATTCCGTGTTCAAGCATTTTCAGTTGGTTCTTGGCACCACTGGCTCTGAGACTTTCTGCTTTAAGACGTCTGTGTGACTGATGGCTGATGTCATAAGCTGCTCCCTCTTCCCTCACTAGAATCCCCTGGTTAGCACCGCTGCAGTAGACCTCTGGGGATGTTTTAAAGGGAGAAAAATTGGGTCGTTGTGTGGTTTTCCTGAACTAGAATGAAATGGTCTTGGTTTAAAAATGTAGCTAGTTCAGTTTAACTCTTTACTATCCCAATACCTGATTTGCCATCTCTGAGCTGCATTTATACGAAAATCCTCTCTAAGTGTTCTCCCTTTTCGATAAAAACAAATCTTGCATTGCCTTTAATTACCCAGTGTGACTAAAATATCAAACTATTTTTTTTTATTTTTACTTTGGATTTTGCCTACCAAAGTAAAACCACTTCAATCAAAATTTCATGCTGATGTACAATACCCACTTCCTAGAATTTAAGAAACTAAAGTTTACATTTCTTACTTTGTATGTGATTGTGTGTGTGTGACATGGGAACGGTCCATCGGTACCATGGTGCCGTGGTACATATGCGGAACGGGACCACCTTATGGAGTCAGTTCTCTTCTTGTACATGTGTGTGGGTCCCAGGAATCAAACTCAGATCTTATGGAGTCCCTTCTCGTCTACATGTATGTGGGTCCCAGGAATCAAACTCAGATCTTCAGGCTTGCACAGCACACACCTCTACCTGTTAGGCTTTCTCGCCAGCCCTGAATCTTATGGAAACATGATTTATTATTTTTACTTATGTGTATGGATGTATTCCTGGTGTGTGTGTGTTGCCCTCAGAGGCCAGAAGAAGGCATAGATCCCTTGAGCCCTTAAGGTTGAAGCTGGAAGGTACTGTGAATCTCCAGTGTGAGTGCAGAGAAGTGAACTCAGGTCCTCTGGAAGAGCAGCAAGTGCTCCTAACTTTCTAACCTTTTAAACCATCTCTCTACCCTGAATATTCTATTTTTAAAACATTCTCTTGGGATCCAGTAACGAGTAATCAACTGCTTTTTGTTGTTGTTGTTGTATTCTTTGACACAGGGTCTCATGTAATATAGCCTGGTGTCAAAGTTGCTATGTAGCTGAGGATGACCCTGAACTCCTGATCCTAACATACCAGATGCCCAATTTCTGAGGCATTAGGGCAGGCTAGTCAACCACTATATAACTGAGCCATATCCTCAACATTTTTTCTTTTTGATGGAGAGGCTCAGTATGTGACCCAAGTTGGTTTGGAACTCACAATCTTCTTGCCTTACCCTCCTATGTGGGGGGATTTCAGACATGTACCATTATTCTAGACCGTCTCAGATTCAAACATGAAGATACTAAAGTATAACAAGATAGAGAAAATGCCCTGCAGTGACATAGGACTAGAGTGACCTGCATTTTATCAGCCAGGAAAAAGAGACAAGAGAGCCATACTAGGTTACTGAGTTCGGAACCCAGACAGCTTGACTCCGGAGTCCACATGCTTATCAAGGGCATTTACCTTCTCTGATCTCCTGGATATCTTTGCAGAAACAGTGTCTGCTCTGCTCCAGCACCACTGGGGAGGCCAGCCTGGCCAGCCTCCAGGGAGGAAGAATCTATATGAGTAAGCCAGTTTCCAGGATCAGCATTTGCAGTAAAATGACCTAACATCCCCATCTCTATGTTTCTCTGAAGAACTGAGGACATGAGCAGGCTGTTAGGACTTGGACCCTAAGGGACATTGTTATAATTGTCATTTATTACTGTAAAAGAACGTCCAACCATGATGAAGATTATCCAACCTAATCATTCCATATTTTGTAGTTACATACTTTTATTAGATACCTTACATATACTAACTTTCTCAAGGGCAATGACAATCCCTCATGTGTCTAACATAATCATATTCATTATCTCTACACCTCATATAAAGTCAAAGACTTTTTTCCACTAAAATGAGTGTTGTTAAGACAAAACAAACCCCCAAAACATAGCAAACAAGATGAAGATGCAGAGAAACTGGAGTTGTTGTGTGGTTGGTGGACATAAAGATAGTGCAACTGCTTTGAAAACAGTTGCTCCTCAATAACTGAAATTAGAAATAGGACGTACGGGTTCCACTTTGGATTCACTCTGTAGAGGACTTCATCTGTCTATCCATCCATCTGTCTACCCGAGACAGAGTCTCATGTAGCCCAGGCTAGCCTCAAACTTGTTGTGTATCTGAGACTGAGATTACAGATGTGTGCCACGCATATTCATAGCAGCATTACACGTCATGGCTGAGGGTAAAAGCAGCCTGTGTGCCCACAATAGATGGGAACAGAAACAAAATGTGGTCCATCGCAAATTCAATTGAATAATATTCCCTTATGATAGGAAAAGACATCTTGACACATGCCACAGAATGAATGAATGTGAAGTTATCTTGCTTTGTAAATAAATACTAAAAAGCTAGTTATAAAGTAAGCTAGCAATGAGACACACAAATGCTTAGACCTGAAGTAGAATCCTGATAGAGACAGACAAGAGCAGTGTAGCTGATCTGGACCGAAGTCTGTAGGGAATGCAGAATAGGAAGTGATTGCCTTTTATGGGCAGAGAATTAGTTTTATGGATGAAAAGCATTCTGAAGACTGGTCACACAACAATGTGAAAATCCTTAACACTTTGGAGCCATACTCTGAAATCTGCTAAGATGGTGAAACTTATGTTAGTTACATTTTACTCTATTCTTTTAAGGTCATACTCCCTAGTTTGGAATACCGAAAACACTTAGAAACAATAGTATGCACTGCAGTTTTAAAACCGTAGAGCCATGGAAAGAAACATTACCCTTGGCCATCCAGAGGCCGATTCCAACCTCGAATAGGAAACACACAAGATGGGTTGAGGTGGAATGAGGCCAGTGTGTGCCAGAGAACATGGAAACAAACCTAGGTTGTTTTAATTATATTGAAAAGGACATGGAGACACCTTAGAAAGTAAATGTCCTTTTCGGTGGCAGCCAAAATGACAAATGCAAACGGAAAGAGAAGAGGCGCTGGCTGTGTTCTTTTAGGTAACATGGACTTGTTCCTTTGGCCATATACATGTGAATATACAAGAAGGGTGATACAGTAGCCATCGGGAATGGGGACTGTTCAAAAGGAATGCCCCGTAAGTGTTACCATGGCAAAATCAGAAGGGTCTACAATGTCACCCAGCATGCTGTAGGCATCACTGTAAACAAGTTAAAGGCAAGCTTCTTTCCAAGAGAATTAATGTGTGGATTGAGCACAGCAAGCACTCTAAGAGCAGAGACAGCTTCCTGAAGTGGGTAAAAATGATTAGAAGAAAAAGGAAGCCCAAGAGAAGGGCACCTGGCTTCAGCTGAAGCCCCAGCCTGCCCATTCCACACGAATTCATGGCCTAATGTACAAAAAGAAGTAAAAAACCTGAACTGTAAAGGGTTCTTCTTTAAAAAAAAAATTCTTAAAAAATAAATTAAGAGATACTTATTTGTGGAAAAAAGAGTTGTCTTCATTAGATATATTGTCACGAACAGGTACTAGTGTTTCTTCAAGAATAAAACAAAAAGGAGGACCCTTCAAAGTACTTCTTTGCATTTATTTCCTGTGTCATGTTCTTCCAGGCACTGACCTTAACCATGTCTCCCGGAACAGCATCAGTTCCACTGTATGCGGGCCGTGAGGATGCCTGAGAAGGCTCTTCTTAATGGCTACTGAGCCTTTCAGTAAATTCGAAGCTTAAGTCTAAGAGCATGCTGAATGATTTCTCACCTCTCCTTAGAGTTTTTTAATTTTAGAATGATGGACGTTCTCTTCCTTTGGTTATTGAAGAGGAATATTTTAGCTGGTGCTGCACTAGCAAAACAGAACAAAACTGGTGCAAGACAGTACAAGAAAAACAATGACATTACTGACATAAAATCTATACCCAAAGTCAGTCTTTCTTTTCTTTTTTTCTTTCTTTTTTTAACCAAAACAACTGATCCAAGACAGGTTTGCCATGTAAATCAGAGTCACCAACTCAAGCACATGAAAAATCTTGCAGCTGGGCAGTCAGGGCGCTATGCAAAAAAAAGTGGAAGGAAACAGTTTTTATTATTGTGTTTTCATGTGATTTGATGTTGCCAGTGTCCAGTTGAATACCTAGTCTCATCTTTTGAAAATCGGAACTTTCTACAGGTCATTCAAAGTAATTTAGTTTCTTTCTTCCTTTCTTTTTTCTTTTGTTCTGTAAATCTAAATATTTGTGTTACTTCTAAAACAAGAATATTGCCACTGTTTCAAGTTGATTTTCAGTTTAACTTTGAGCTTTCTATACTGCTGGGGAATTTTGGAAGGACTCCTTTGGGAAGGGGTTGGGTCTCAAGTAGCCTAGGTTAGCCTCTAACTTGCTGCATAGCTGAGGATGGCTTTTAACTACTGACCCTCCTTGCCTCTATTTCCCGAATGCTAGAAGTATAGCAATGCTCAACCACACCCAGCTAAAAGGGTTTCTCCTCCTTTGTATATGGTCCCGGGGAACAACCCACACCCTTGCATAGGGTTGGCAACTGCTCTACAGCTGATCTACATCCTCATCCACAGCAATGGGCGGCTCAAGAGCCACCCAGACTCAAGGTCTGAAGCTATAACTTCAGAACTATTCAAGCGTTTAAACATCACAGAGGAGCTGAAAGAGACAACTGGACCCGTTTCAGATTAGAAACAAATTATCACACATTAACACACATATACACACTGAGGCAGAATTTGTAGTTTTTAATATGCCCTTGATAATTTATTTATGCCCCTAAGAAAGAACACTAGGAGCTGGAGAAGTAGTTCATCTGGTGAAGAGTGCTTACTGATGCTGCAGAGGACCCACGTCCAATTTCCAGCACCCACAACGGGCAGCTCCCAACCTCCAGTAACTTCAGTTCCAGGGGATCCATTGCCTTCTGCTGGCCTCTTTGGGCAACTACATGAACACAGTGCACACAGACTCACACAGGTACATGTGCATACACAAATAAAAATAAATAAATACATCTTTTTTTTAAAGGAACAGTCTATAAATAAAAGCATTAAAATAAAGCCCAAGTATGTGATTCAGTTGTACGAGAGCTTACCCAGCATTCACGAGGCTCTGAGTTACATCCCAGCACTGAAAAAACCCAGGCTTGGTGACTCACATGTGTGATTCCAGCACTTGGAAGGTGGCAGTCAGAGGACCAGAAGATCAAAGTTATTTTCAGCTGTGTAGAAAGCTTGAGAACAAGCTGGGCTTCGCAAGACCTTGTCTTTAAAAAAATGATGGCACATTCTTTTTTGCTTTGTTTAATCGTCAGAAATTAACTACAGCTTTTAACCACTAACCCTGAAACAGTAATTTATGTAGCCCTGTGTATTGGTCGTGTTGGAGAAGTTAGAAGTGGATAACTCAGTCTACAGCTGAGCACCCTGACATTGATCCATGTCTACCCTGTACCCTGACATTACCCTCAGTAGGAGAAAACCAGGCAGCCTTGTTACTTTCATGTGTGCTAAGAAACACAACACAGCACTAAGGGGACCCAGTCTGGGTACTCTGATGTTACCCCATGGCTCCTCCGTACATTCCAGTAGCATAGGCTACTCCTGCCCTTCCAAATTCTTAGATAGAATGCCTACAATGGCCTTAGATTGCATCTCTGGTCCCTCTCCTCCATTCATAGCAGGAAAAAGAATTCAAAAGATCTTTGGCTTGGAGCTGGAGAGATGGCTCAGCGTAAATAATACCTGGTTTTCTTCCAGAGAACCCAGGACTGGTTCCCAGCAGCCACACTGGACAGCTCATAGCTGCCTGTAAGTCTCTTCTGGCCTTCATACACACATATACATAAGTAAAAATAAGTATTTTTTTAAAAGGCCATGGTGCATAATTTTAATCCCAGCACTCAGCAGGTGGATTTCTGTGAGTTCAAGGCCACCTTGGTTTACAAAGCTAGTTCTAAGCCAGCCACGACTACAAAGTGAGACCCTGTCTCAAGAAAGAGAAAGAAAGGGGGGCGGTTTGAAAGGGAATGGCTCCCACAGGCTCACATGTTTGCATTCTATTTAATGAGCTGTTGAGCTCTTTAGAGAGGATTAGAACATGTGACCTTGTTGGAGTAGGTGTATTATGTATTGCTAGGGCTGGACTTTGAGGTTTCAAAACATGGCAGGCCAGTGTCTTCTCACTCTGCCCGCTGCCTGTGGATGAGAATGTAAAACTTTCAGCTGCTGCTCCAGCAAGCACCGTGCCTGTCTGCTTCCTGCCGTGATGATAATGAGCTGACCCTCCGAAATGTAAGCAAGCCCCTAATTAAATTTTTTTCTTTCAAAAAAGTTGGCTTCGCCATGGTGCCCCTTCATAGCAACAGTATACTCATACTGAAAGAAAGATTTAAAATATAAGCATTAGGGATTGGGAAAGCATATTAGTGGTAAAACTCTTGCTTAGCATGTGTGAAGTCCTGAGTTTGGTCCACAGTATGGCAAAAAGAAAAAGAAAAAAATAAAGTGGGGAGGGGGGAGCAGGAAGAGAAGTTTGCTCTCAGATCCCGGAGAAGATAGTCCTCCAGGTTGTTGGCACAATATAAGTTTTGTTGAGATATTTTGAGTGCTCATATAACATACCTGGATTATAGCCATCCCCCATTAGACTCTTTGATCTCTGCCCTCCAAATCGGAAAGTCAAAAGTGATATTTAGCATCCTGGCTTTTAATTTCTTGGCATTTTATATGCTTGAATGAATAATTTTAGTTAAAAAAAATCGGTCATGGTCTATAATTTTTATTCTATTTGAAACAAACAAAACCATTTGCCAGTCATTTATGTCAAAAATCTTAGTAGATCGTCTCAGAACTCACCGACTAGTCTTTCCCAATAATACCAGAGGGCCTCAGAAACCATGGAAACTGCAGAGGTCCTGATACCACACTGTGAGTTTCAGATCACGAAATCACACATCTTCTCACAGGTGTGAAAGTGCAGTGTGGGCTGATGTCATGGTGGGAAGTGCAGGTATGAATACATCAGGTTTTCATTTTCAGGAATCATGTTAGGACTTGGGGCAGAATTGACTACTTGGTTGTTTGGAGGCTTTTTCTCTAGCTTGTCATCTGTGAGCGGTGTCCACTGCATGGAACAGAGCTTAGAAACTTCCAGTCTCCCACACCTAATCCTCAGCAGGCTTTGCCCTCCTGCTTCACCCATTCCTCTTGGAAGTATCTGGAAGCAGAAGCTAGAGATGAAGGATCCTTTTCTCAAATTCTTCATAATTATAATTTTATAATATATATAAATTTATAATTATAAATTCTCCATGCTTTTTTATGTCCTCACATTCTTTCGTTTGTTTGTTTTTCGAGACAGGGTTTCTCTTTGTAACAGCCCTAGCTGTCCTGGAACTAGCTCTTGTAGACCAGGCTGGTCTTGGAACCCAGGGCTTTGTACATGCTAGGCAAGCCATTTGCCAGCTGAGAAGCAAGCCCCAGTTCCTGTTTTCTCGGAATATATAATGCCAAATCTACACTCAAATTTCTCTGAAGATCTAAAAAGATATGCTTTTTTAATGGTTGGTCTGTTCAAATCAGAGCCTAAACAAGTAAAAACCCCAAACTAATCCTGCATTGCCTGTGGTTTTATAGACAGTGAGTCTTGTTACCTGTTTCACTAATCTCTTTCCATTTCTTTTTTCTCTTGAGCTACCAGGTTGTTGAGAGGCCAAGTCCCTTATCCTATAGACACATTTGTTTCAAATACGCAACTTGAAGGCTAAATAGAAATAAAGTCTCATGGAAGGAAACACTTGAAACATTGCCAAGTAAATAATTGAAGCCCTAAAGGATTTTATTACCTCCCATGAAATTAGTCCTTAGGGTACTTATTTCATTCCAATTTACAAATGAAATCAAATCAAATAGGCCCTTTGTGAATTTGCTAAATGTATCTTACTTTCCCGTATAATAGGATTTGCCCATTGAGAGACTCATGCAGACGTGTTTCTTTCACTGGAGTTCATATAATGCTCAGATTTTAGCGAATTAGCCATTTAAGCTGGGGTAGCCTGGCTCAAATGCTCTCCCTTTCTTTGCCTCTCCTTCCGGATCTGTTCTAAGGCAGGGTCTCACTATGTAGCCCAGGCTGGACTCAAGCCTCCCCAGAGCTGTGATTTCTGAGGTGTCCTTCCATGCAGACAGCTCAGTCTTATCTCCATGCGGTGGTTGCAGAGCACAGCTCTCATCTCGATAGCCTGGATCCATCGGGAATTTGCTGGGTACCTTTCTTCAGTTCTGTTATTAAATCTTCAATACATTGTCACCCTCCTTTTATAAAACTACTCCAATCCAGGGCCAGTGAGATGGCTCAGTGGTTAGAATCACTAGCTGCCAAACCTGATGGACCCGCCTTGAGAAAGAAAACTCACTCCTGAAAGTTGACTTCTGACTTCCACACACAGTACTGTGACATTCTCATGTGTGTGAAAGTACACTCACACAGGCATAAATAAATAGGTGTAATTAAAATTGTAAATACTCCATTACTTAGACAGGGTTTCACTGTAGCTTTGGAGCCTGCCCTGGAACTAATTTGCAGACCAGGTTGGCCTCGAACTCACAGAGATACACCTGCCTCTGCTTTCCAAGTACTGGGATTATAGGAGTGCACCACCACCATCTGGCTACTTTTTTTTTCCCCCTGAAACAAAGTAACCCAGGCGGGCCTTGAACTCTTGACATCCTGGAGGGTACCTTCAACTTGTTTGTGTTTGATTCCAAAGAAACTCAGGACAAATGGCTGTGATACCTATTTAACATAACAAGTCAGAGGCTGGCTGCCAGGCTCTGAGCATCCCAGGTACTGATTAGTCTGTCTGGCTCTTCAACCTCCTGAGCTTCACTCCCATTCCCCAAACATCTCTGGTTCCTATATAACCCAGCCGTTCTACCCTCCTGGTCTCTTGATGCTCCTTGATACTCTTCATCTCCAGGCTTCTTCCTGGTCTCTCAGCCCCCCCTCTTTCCTCCCCTAGCTCCTCTCTTGTTCCCCACACCCCTGACTCCCAAGGCCAGCTTCAATCTTCCAGTCACAAACTGTCTGGACCCTTCCAGATGCCTCTGACCATGCTCTCCCTCTTATCTACAATAAACCTTCTCCTCAACCTTGGCGCCACCTTGTCCTTATTCTTCTTTCTTCCTTCTTTCCTTCCTTCCTTCCTTCTTTCCTTCCTTCCTTCCTTCCTTTCTTTTTTTCTTTCTTCCTTTCTCTCTCTCAGTTTGTCTTGGAATTAGCTCTGTAGACTAATTAGGCTTTAAACTCTGCCTGCCTCTGCTTCCCCAGTGCTGGGATTAAGGAAACTAGCCACCACACCCAGCCTGACTTTCGATTTATCTTCCTGCCTTTCCTGCGCTAACCTATGTCTTCTTCCTTTAATGTTCCCTTCCTCTGTCCAGGTTGCTGGAGGAACTAGAATCTTTCTACCCTCACTGATGAAGCTGCCTGAGACCCTTCAACAATACCAATCTCACCGGTGGGCATGTGCCATACCAGGTTGCTCGTCACTGTTTTGGACCACACCACAGCCAATGTGCTGATCCCCCAGTCCCACCAATGTCCAGTTTCTGACCCAGCGGGCCAAATGAGGAAGTGCCTATTTAACATATCAAAGTGAACCTGGTTGTCACATTCTCCCAGCAGCTCTCAGTCCCCACCTGTCATAGGGTATGGCTGGCCCACCTTCTCCCCTGACCTGAACTCTCTACCCCAGGGGCTGGGCTCCCCTTCCCCCAGAGGCTTTTCCCTATATAATGCAGAGATTTTAGTTACCGGCCCTTTTTTACCTTTGGTCTTCTGGCTGCTGTGCCTGGTTCTCCTCTCTCTTCGCCTCTCCTCACAAAGCCCAGCTCAGTCTGGTCATATTCACACTGGCTTCTCCCAGATGTCCCTGTCTCTGCCTCTACTTCCGCCCTCCCTTTTATCTACCGGAAACTTTCTCCTCCACCAGACCCAGGAGCAATCAAGTCCTTTCCTTCTTACTTCTTTTTTTGCTTAACTGAACCAATCAGCCTGGCTTTTTGTTTGACTTTCTTTTCTCTACCTTATTTCCCTTCAAGAATTTCAATTTGAAGAATTTTTTACTGCTTCAGATTTGACAAAGCTATTTTGTCTTATAATTCCTTTTCCTCCTTCCTCCTTGCCCTCTCCCCCCCACCTCCCCCAATCATTGCCTGCCCTGGCCTTGAATCTCTGGGCAATGGAGGCTGACCTGATCCTCCTGCCTCTGCCTCCAGAGTGTTGAGGTTACAGGTGTTCACCACTGTACCTGGCTCAAAAATGGTTTTCATAGTTAAATTGACTCCAGTTTGCTACAAGATTGGACTATGAATCCCGCCACTTTGAACTTTCACCTCTATAGCTCCGGTGGGTGGTGCTGGTACCAGAGCTCAGAGCTCAGTCCTCAGACAACCCCTGTCACACTCTGTCTCAGTTTTTATGTTTAATATTCACCTTCCTTGTGGTTTACGCCAGGGTGAATAAGATATAAGAGAATGCCCGTGGGGGCACCATGATTTAAACACCCAGATGCACAGAGAGCTGGGTGTTATGAGAAGGAAGGCTTTGTTGAGCAAGGCCATGATTCAGCAGCACCTCCAGACGGTCCCAGCACTAGTTGTGAGTAGCCTGGGGTTATGATTCCAGGGCATTCCCTTCCTAGTCCTCATCCCATTCCCAAAGGCTAAGGTGTGACACCCCCAAGGAGTGGTGGTTATTATGTAGGTGATGGTTATTACATAGGTGGCATAAACCTTATGCTTTCTCTGTTTAATTCGGCTGGGTGCTAAGTTAATAACTAAGCCATGGTGGAATCTGAGCACAGCACACCCACTTTTTTTAGTCAGTCATACTCATGACTATCTTGATTATTTTTAGTGATGTGCTGGGCTCGGGCTTATGCAGAGGGAGTGAGAACGGCAGGCTGAGTCTGGAATGGACAGACCCTTGGTGTGAGTCACGGCTCTGCTCAGCTACTCACTCACCTGTCACAACAGCAGTTAGAGAACCGGAGTTCTGGGATCTGTACCCCAGGGAACATTAGAGATGCTGAGACACGACTCAGATAGGAAGTGAGCCCAGCTGAGGTGTCTACTTATTCTCACCCCACCATCTCTGCACTACTAAGGCAGGCTCTGTGGTCCTGGGAGTGGAGACCAGGGCTTGGTGTGGGCACCCTACCGACTGAGTTACATGCACAGCGTCGAAGGTGTTTTTCTTTTTTGTTCATTTGCTTGTTCTTTTTTTTCCCATTCTGTTCATAAGAATGTAAATTACAGAAGGCAAGACTGCCTTTTTCTCCCCCTAGTCCCAAATGCTCAGAGCAATCCACAGAGTAGAGTATCTTTAAAATTAATGGGTATTAGTGTGCACGTGTATCTGAGCATAGTCATGCGTGTGGCTGCGTGGGCCACAGCGAAGGTCAGAGGACAATCAGTGGAGCTGGGTTTCTGCGCCCACCTTTACTTGCTGGCCCTGCAGTAGGCTCTTAAATCCCTTCTGGTAGCCGCACCTGAGCGTGACTGGGTCACTTGCTCTCTTGTCACTCGTATCCAAAGCTGTGGATCATTTAACAGAGACAGGGGAGACTAGAGGAGTAGAGCATTAAAGGAGATTGAGTAAGATTAAAGCGCATGACTCACCACGTAGGAAAAGTCGTAATAGAGCCCCGTTATTTTGTATAATTAATGTAGGTTAAAAGGAAGGAAGGGAGGGAGGCAGGAAGGAAGTCACGAAAGCAGGTTAGCTGTCAGACTGGTGGCAATGCGGCCTGTAAGCCCTGCTCAAACCCGTCGGGGCTACATAAGGAAATGCAGTCGCACTTGAACACAAAGGAAAAGGTTAAAGAAAGAAGGGGAAATGGAGGAGGGACCGGAGGAAGAAGGTGGAGAGAGAGGGAAGGAAGTGAGAAGGAGAGGAAGAAGAGCGGGGTAGGTGGTAGGGTGAAGGAGGGTGAGGATAGTAGTAAGGGTTAGGTAGGAGGGGGACAGCAGGGAATCACTGAAAGTTATCATAGGGTTGGGACCTAACTCACTAAGCAGAGCAGGGAGCTCCATTTAAGAGCAAGCCTTTTTTTTTTTTTTTTTCTTTCACGGTTTGCTGGCTGCAGGAAGATACCGGGGCTGACAGAGTGCTTGCTGAGCCCAGGGTTGCATTGGTGGCATGGAATAAACCGAGTGTGGTGGTTGCAGCCAGCAATCCCAGCACTCAGGAAAGTGGAGGCAACAGGTGTTATTCTTTCGGATAGGGTTAGAAGTTCGAAGTTCTTTTTGGCTTTATAAGAGCCGCCGAGTACAATGCTCCAGGAATCTCTGTGGTTTCTGATTTCCTCTCCTGGAAAAGAAGTTGGGACTGGCAGTTCCTGAGATGCCACCCAGAGCACACTTGGATGGTACAGCTTCCCTCTCCCCTTTCCTCAACATCCTCCCTCCTTCCCTTCCTCTCTCACCTCTTCCTTTTCCTCCTTTCTCTTTTTTACCCCCTCCCTCTTTCTACTTCCTCCTTTTCCCCCTCCCTTCTCCCTTTCCTCTTCTCCCTCACCCTCCATAGAGTCTCACTGTGTAGTCAGGCTGGTCTGGAATGCTGCTTCCTACCCCGGCTTCTGGAGAGATTATATGACAGGCTGCTAACCCTTCCCTTCCCCATGCTTTCCCTCCGGAGATCCTAAATTCTAAAGACTGCTCTCTGGCACACCAATTTCCTCAGCCAAAACCCACTTGGAAGAAAGTTTATCTGGAGAGAAGCTGCACCCACTAGCTGGCAGAGGCAGAAGCCAGGTCCAGACTGACTATGAAAGACAAGGAAAGAGAGCTCAGGACAGGAAGACCCCAGTGGGAGGTGCCCCACTCAGGTCAGGAAGACCCCAGTGGGAGGTGCCCCTCTCAGGTCAGGAAGACCCCAATGGGAGGTGCCCCACTCAGGACAGGAAGACCCCAGTGGGAGAAGCCCCTCTCAGTTCAGGAAGACCCCAGTGAGAGGTGACCCAGTCAGGATAGGAAGACCCCAGTGGGAGGAGCCCCTCTCAGGTCAGGAAGACCCCAGTGGGAGGAGCCCCTCTCAGGACAGGAAGACCCTTCAGTGGGAGGAGCCCCACTGAGGACAGGAAGACCCCAGTCCACTGTCACTCCTTCGGTGCGGCAACACCTGGAGAAAGATGAGCTTCATTTGTTTTCCTCGGGGCGGCACACAGTGCCCTCTCCTCCTTTCTGCCTGAGCAATCAGCAGTAGGAACCTTGAATGGGCAGCCAAGCCTAATAATACCAGCCTGGGTGCTTTCCGGGGACCCCCTCCAACTTTGTAATTCTATTAATGGCAATATTAGTTTCCAATCTAGTTCCTTTGAGCCAAGAAGAAAAAAATCTTATTAAACCGTATTACCTTAGACACATACACACACACACAAAGAACAGAAAAAAAATTATAATTTTATTTTTGTAAAATTAAAATGTTTCTCTTTGTGTTTTAACCAAACTCATTAGGAAAAATAGACAACTGCTCTATATACCTATTCATAAGAAGAAAAATCTACCCTGGAAAATTCTCACCTGAACAACAGT
Organism: Microtus ochrogaster; assembly: GCF_000317375.1. Lineage (NCBI taxonomy): Eukaryota > Metazoa > Chordata > Mammalia > Rodentia > Cricetidae > Microtus > Microtus ochrogaster. Next base: position 36,127,829 of record NC_022011.1, on the reverse strand, counting down.
CACCACAAAGATAGGTGTGCTGAGTCCAGGAACCCCAGAACAGGCCGAGGCTAGTCAGCAGTACCTCTGTCCTGACTTAATCACAGCCACAGGGGCTGAGCTCACGGTGAGCAGGGCTTCCTGAGTAGTCTGCAGGCTGCGACTGCATCAGGAAATAAAGTATGTGCAATTATGGTTTCTGGCCAGTCTAGCCTTTTGTTAAAACACCCGTAGTGGTTACGACGTCAGTGACAAGGCCAGAGGTGAGAAGCTGTGTTCGTGATTCTCTCAGGCGCAGGGCAAAGAGACCAGATGTTTCCTCTCTAACTGACTTGGAAACAAGGGGTGAAAAGGACCATGTAAAGATTCCCTGTACCCCATCACAGTATCTACCATGGTCCTCCAGTTTTGCAAAGGCACAGCACCCCTGCTCCCCTCAGCAGTGCCTGGCACATGAGAGATGCCTGGTAAAAAATAAGTGTGTTGATAGAGCAGTTCCGGAGATCCAAGACTCCCTGCTTAAAGTAATTCAGAGAGAATAAAAAACATTGCATTATAAGCTCATAAAGACAGACACTGGCTCTTTAGAGGATCTGACAAAACTGCCAGTAAATATGAAAATGAATTGGCCAAGAGTTCTTCTAGTTAGGGGTTTTAAAACATATGTGTGTAGCCAGGGGTGAGCGTTCAGGCCTGGAATCCTAACATATGTGTGTAGTCAGGCCAGGGATGAGTGCTCAGGCCTGTGATCCTAACATATGTGTGTATCCAGGGATGAGTGCTCAGGCCTGTAATCCTAACATATGTGTGTAGCCAGGGATGAGTGTTCAGGCCTGGAATCCTAACATATGTGTGTATCCAGGGGTGAGTGTTCAGGCATGTAATCCTAACATGTGTTTGTATCCAGGGGTGAGTGTTCAGGCATGTAATCCTAACATGTGTGTAGCCAGGGGTGAGTGTTCAGGTCTGTAATCCTAACATATGTGTGTAACCAGGGATGAGTGTTCAGGCCTGGAATCCTAACATATGTGTGTATCCAGGGGTGAGTGTTCAGGCCTGGAATCCTAACATGTGTGTGTAGCCAGGGGTGAGTGTTCAGGTCTGTAATCCTAGCACCTGGGAGACTGAAGCAGAAGGCCATCTGGTTTATTTAACAGGGCTCAGTCCAAATAAACAAAAAACAAAAGAAAAGAAAGGGAGAGGGAGTAAAAGAGAGGTTGGAGGAAGGAAAAGATGTAAGACATGCAGTGTTAGGGATGGGCTTACGTCACAGAGATCCACCTGTCTCTGCTTCCTGAGTGCTAGGATTAAACGCATGAGCCACCAGCACCAGGCAGGAAAAATGTTTTACTACATTTTGGGAGTGACTGTCCTGGAACTCGTTTTGCAGACCAGGCTGGCCTCAGCCTGTCTCCCCAGGGCTGGGGTTAAAGGTGTGCGCTACCACGAAAATTGTGATACTTTCACAAGACTATACTTTCAGTTGAAATCTTGTTTCTTCCAAAAATTTATTGACAGGGAGTTTAATATCTGGTAAGGGAGAAAACACAGGAGCCCGGCTCCTGGCCGTACCCATTTCCCAGTCTGTTTTAGGCTGTCATTCCTCTGCTCTCTAATCTAGCCCTGCCCCTTCCAGGGAAAGAGTCAAAATCCTGGAGGGGATTCCCTGCAGGTGACAGTTCCTGGCAGGAGACTATGGTTCATCCAAACAGGGAAGAAACCTGAGAGTCTGTAGAAGACCGCAGCCTGGGAATGGGGTGGGAGTGGGGGTACAGTTTAAGAATAAGAGGACTGCCGGGCAGTGGTGGTGCACACCTTAAATCCCAGCACTCAGGGAGGCAGAGGCAGGCGGATCTCTGGGAGTTCGAGGCCAGCCTGATCTAGAGTGAGTTCCAGGACAGCCAGAGATACACACAAAGAAAGCCTGTCTCAAAAATAAATAAATAAATAAATAAATAAATAAATAAATAAATAAATAAATAAATAAATAAATAAATAAAAGAGGACAAGCCTGAGAGTGGAGCCCTCAGCCTGAGAGTAGGGGGCTTCCAACCCGACGGTGGGGGTTCAGAGCCTGAGAGTGGGGAGCTAGAACCTAACAGTGGGCAGCAAAGCGGGGTGTCACAGCATGAGAGTGAGGACACACACTCTGACAGTGGGGGGGCCAGAGCCTAAAAGTAGGGAAACTGTAGCCTGAGAGTGGGAATTCTCAGCCCCAGAAGGGACGGCTGAATCCCGAGAGCGGGAGGCTTCTGGAAGTGAGCTCCTGGATCCTCCATCTCTGAGTGTGGGCAGCACAAGTCTGGCGGCCTCTGAAGTGGTGTTGTGCACATCATGGTTTAGCAGCAGGCAGTGGTGGGCAGCCAGGCCTTTGGCATCCCGGGAGAGTAGAGAAAGATGGGAAGACCCCAGAGGCCCGCTTGCCAACCACTCAGGTAGTTAGCTGCCGTCACTGGCTACAGGCGGGAGGAGGAGGAAAGTCGGCTCATCCCTGCTCTGACTTTCTCCCTGGACTGGACAACGCTCACCTGCTGTCATCTCCCTGCACAGCCCATCCCCTGAATTGGCACAGGGATTTGAACTGCTTAGGAAAAACTAAGGCCCCTCAGTAGGACACTCCATATATTAAGACAAATTATAAGAAAAGAGCAGCTCCGCTGGCGCAAGAAATACAATTAGGTCGAATCAAACCAAATCAAAGTGCCTATCATTTTATTAAGTAAGATGCTCTGGGGTGGTTGAGCGCATGGTGGGGAGACAGGAAAGCAGGGAGCCCATGCAGACCCAACAACCACGTGTTTCTCTGCTGGGAGCTCACTTAAATACCCGGTGGGAGTGGTCCTGACTCTCCCCAGGGAGGGGTCAGGACCTGGCATGCTGGGATTTGGAGTCCAGACCAAAGCAACTCCAAGGCCTGGGGACTGGGATGGATGCCAGGGGCTTGGAGCTATGTTCCCAACTTAACAATAATGGGTTGAACCTCACTTTGTCTAACGTACGACTCAGGGCTGGCCTTGAATTTGTCGCAGAGTTCAGTATGGCCTTGAGCTTCTGATCTTTCTGCCACTTCCCCAATTCTGGGGTTACAGGTGATAACAAATCACCCAGTTTATTCAGGGCTGGGAATGGAACCCAGAGCTTCCATTCCGCTAGCAAGCACTCTGCCAACTCAGCTACATCACCAGCTCTCATTTTTCCTTCCTAATAGTACTTAAGTTTGACCCAGGCGTCTTGTCGCCACACCTGGAGACTGACCTATGATAAACAACTGTCCTGCTCAAGAAATCACCTTAGAGTTGGAGTTACAGCTCAGTGGTAGGACACTTGCCCACACGCACAAGGTCCCTGGGTTCAGTCCCTAAAAGCGCGCGCGCACACACACACACACACATACACACACACACACACAAATACAAATAAATTATTTCTGAATTTACTATGCAAAATACTTATTTCCTTTTTTGTTTGTGTGAGGCAAGGTCTCACTTAACTCAGTCTGGTCTTGTACTTGATAAATAAACAAGGAGAACCTTGAATTTCTGACCCTCTCACCTCATCTCTGCAATGCTGGGAGGGGACACAGAGTTTCACACGTTCTACCAACTGAGCTAAATCCTCAACCTCATTTCTCGTTGTTGAAGCCTAATAATTGAGCCCAGATAGGATAAACATGAAGAGGGGCACTGCTTAGCCTGGCCTGTGGAAATAAAACCAAGATTGGTTTGCGCCTTTATCATGACTTTATAGTCTTCTTTATTTTCAAAACTTTCTATAAGTTTCTATAACTTTCTATACTGTTCTGAAGTGGGGAAGGCCTGCTTAATAATTCAGGAAAGTCAATTTCCAGTTCCACTAAACACACAAGTGTGGAATTGTCACTTAAGCTTTCCTCTGAGAGTCATAATGTCCTTGAGAATTAGCACCTGGCTCAGCCTAGCAAGGGGTTGGGTAGCTGGAATGGTTTCTAAAGGAGAAACAATTGGTTGAATTGTAGAAGAAAGCATGCATAAATGAGCAAGAAAAGGCCAGAGCCTCTGCATCCGCAAGTGCTGGTTTGGGTGAGGACACCTGAAGGATGTTTTTCATAAGATGTACCCATGTCTCGTGTTTTTCAAATATGGGATTTCCTTTCCTCACAGCCTTTGGGAGAAAAGGGCTGGGGCATGAGCTCTGTCCGTAAGATGTTTGCTTTGCATCCATGAGGCTCAGAGTTAAGGCTCCCAGGCCCCTGTCAAGGGTCCAGTTCAACAGGCAAGGATGCAAATACCCACGGTACATAAACGATTGTGGTGGTTTGGATGAGATTGTCCCCCATAGGCTCAAGAATTTCAGTACTTGGTCCCTAGTTGTTGTTGCTGTTTGGAGAAGTGGTGTGGCCTTGCTGAAGGAAGTTGGCCACTGGGGACAGGCTTTGAGTTCATAGCCTCCCCAGTTAGGTTCACTCTCTCAGCTCTGTGGTAATGGTTGAAATGTGATCTCTCAGCTTCCTGCTTCATCCTCCATGTCTGCCAGTTGCTGGCGTGCCTGCCCACCATGATGGACTCTCTCTCTTTGAAAACTGAAGTCCAGCTGGGCAGTGGCGGGGGGGGGGGTCACTATAATTCTAGCATTAGGGAGGCAGAGGCTAGCAGATCTCTGTAAGTTCGAAAGGAAGGAAAGAAGGAAGGAAGGAAGGAAGGAAGGAAGGAAGGAAGGAAGGAAGGAAGGAAGGAAAGAAAGAAGAAAGGAAGGAAACATAAGTCCAACACAATTCTCTCTTCCTTAATGTACTTTTGGTTGTTGTGTTTTATTTGTCTTAGTGAGAGTGATTATTGCTGTGATGAGACATCACGACCTAAGAAACCTGGGCAGGAAAAGGTTTATTTAGCTTAAGCTTCCACACCACTGTTCATACTCACAGAAAGCCAGGACAGGAAGTCAAGCAGGGCTGTGACCTGGAGGCAGGAGCTGAGGCAGGAGCCATGGAAGAGTGCAGTTATATTGGCTTGTTTCCCATAGCTTGCTCAGCCTGCTTTCTTACAGAACCCAGGACCACCAGCCCAGGGATGGCACCACCCACAACAGCCTGGCCCCTCGCACATCAATCACAAATTAAGAAACCGCCCTACAGGCTTGCCTGTGGACGGATCTTACGGAGGTATTTCCTTCATTGAGGCTTCCTCCTCTCAGGTGACTTTAGCTAGTGCCAAGTTGACCTAAAACTGCCCGTCACAACCACAGTAACAGAAAAACAACTGATACGACCATAAACAACAGAGGGGTGCAAATCCTAGAAGTTTGTCTGTGGGTTTTCTGAGCCGACTTGTTCATGTGGTTAGGCACCTCAGCAGTCCCAGTCTGGGAAGACCTGGAATGCTCCTGGGGAGCAGCTAGTCCTTAGTCAACAATAGAAGCCTAGAAATACTGGCTCTCAAGTCAGCAAAGGCATCAGAGCAGCCCAGCAGCAGCAACAGGGGAGCATAACCATAAGGTGAATAATATTTTTTTCTTTATTTTTGGTTTTTCAAGACAGGGTTTTCTCTGTAGCTTTGAAGCCTGTCCTGGAACTCACTCTGTAAACCAGGCTGGCCCCGAACTCACAGAAATCTGCCTTCCAAGTGCTGGGATTAAAGGCGTGCACCACCACCATCTGGTTGAATAATCTTTCTATCAAGAGCCCTTTATTCTGGGTTGCTTCGGGCCTACGCTTTGGATGGGTCTTTCCACCATCAATTAAGGAAATCAGAACAACTCTTCAATTGTGGTTTCCTACTCGTGTGTTTCTAGTTTATGGTAAATTGACCTTACCACCCGTGTTTGGGCCTGAGGCTTAAGTAAGTAGAACGATTAAGAGAGGTAGAGATAAGGGATGGTTTTCAAGGTACACCTTGTGGACTTTTCAAGGCCCCAGCGTTCCTTGGGAGTCCCTGGCTGTGCTTGGGTGTTCCCTGTCAGTGTCCTCTTTTCAGCTTAAGAACTTAGGGAACTTAAGAATAAGTCATAGACTCACTTGTGAGTACTGTAAATCCTTCTCATTAAACACATAATTTATTATCGTTTGGTAATAATAGACTGTGTACTTAAATATTGGCCATCAGGGATAGTACTGAGGGATGGAGTATGTAAAAGCATATTTCTTGTAGAAGGTTCAAAAAAATTTTCATGTTGCAATCACAGAAGAGTTACCTAGACTGCAAGAAACCCAATAGAGAAGAAGGGTGGTGTGTGTGTGCTTTATGACCAGAAAGCAAGAGGTGTACACTGTGCTTCTGTTAACAGAAACTATCTCTAGGAATTAATGGAAACACTTTAGAGTCTTTCTCACAGTCAAGTCTCTACCTCTTGGGACCTGCCTGTGATCACAGCACTCAGGAGATGGAATCCCAAGGTTCAGAAGTTCAAGATCATCCTTGGCTACCAAGTAGTGAGTTTGAGACCAGTCTGAGGTATAGAGGACTCTGACTCTAAAACCAAACCAAACCAAAACAGATTTTGCCCTGTCAGCTAGGCTGCCTCATATGAGACCTGTAACTGAGTTGTTATTGTTTTTGCTTTTTGCAATGGGATCATAAGCTAGATTGTTCCTATTATTTTTATTTTAGGTAGAGTCTCACTCTGCAGTCCACACTGCTCTAGAACTTGCAATGCTGGCCTACGCGGGCTTTGACTCTCCTACCTCAGCCTCCTGGCTACAACAGGCTTTAGCAACTCTCCAGATGAGTATTCTATTTCAAATTATTATTTTTTATTTGTGTGGGGCCAGAGGAAGCAGGCTTGGGCGTATGACTCAGTGTGCACCAGGTCATAGGTGTTTTCCTGAAACTAGAAAAGAAAAAAGGAAAGAACATATAAAATAAAGTTAGTAACATCAACTCCCCCCCCCCCCCAAGACAGGGTTCCTCTGTGTAGCTTTAGAGCCTGTCCTGGAACTCGCTTTGTAGACCAGGCTGGCCTCAAACTCACAGAGATCGGCCTGCCTCTGCTGGGATTAAAGGCGTGCGCCACCACCGCCTGGTTTCAACCTTTCATTTTTAAGGTCACAGAAAGCCTCTTACATCACTTCTCCCAAAGTGTAGTTACTGTTTACCCACCCCTCTGGCGGTTAGGTTTTCCTAGTATACTGACATTTACGAGGTTCCCTTTTCTAGCCTGACTTCATCATCGCTTCCACCCTTCTGTAAAATGCCTTTCGGTGGCCCAAGGCTGACTTCCTCCTGAGCCTGGGGCCCAGTCTCTCCCATGAAGGGCAGCTGGCTCAGGCTTCTCTATCCGCTGCTTCTTCGTCGTCTTTCCCCCTCTTCTTCCACCAGGCTGTTTTCTTTCTATATATGGTAATACTGCTTACTAGAAAAGCCGCTAGCTTCCCGGGAAGACTGGAAAGTGACATCACCCTAACATAAACTTTCTGACACTGGCCGCAGTCTTCTCTGTTAGCGACCGGGAGGTTTATTGTTAAGGCAACTGGAGCGGGTGGAGATGTTGCTACTGCAAGCTCGGA
>NC_022011.1:36115852-36120028 GCF_000317375.1 Microtus ochrogaster | reverse complement strand
AAAAAAAAAAGCGTTTCACTCTAAGCACGAGGAAAGAAGGAAGTTCCAGGACATCAGCGAGCAGCGCAGGAACCTTGCTGGGTCATTAGTCTCAGAAAAGAGCTTCCTCTGTTCTCTAGTAAGACTGACCCCAGAAAAGCCCAGGCCGGACCGAATCACCAGAGGCTTCAGGAAGTTCGTGAAAATGATCTCATCACCCCTGAAAAAAAAAACAACAAACTTTTTCTGGTTAAAAAAGAAAAAAGAAATCCTTAAACTAATCCAATCAAGTAAGCCCGTGTGGAAGGAATCCCAGCCGAGACTGAGCCAAGCGAATCCCAAGTTCAAGGCCAACCAGCCTGGGGTACAGAGTTGAGTTCCAGGCCAATTCGAAACTTAGTGAGGCTGCCTGGAAGTTGTAAAAAGAGGCCTGGGAACATAACTCCATGATAGTGTTTGTTTCTCCTGCAGCAGCCAGTACTGGGGCGGCGGGGGTGGGGGAATCATGACTTGTCACCTAAGGGAGAAGAGACTTTCCCAAGGTGATTGCAGACTTCTCATCCAGATTTTGTATTGAAATAAAATAGCACTTATTTTGCTTTGGACATACACTTAGAAAATGGAAGGAGGAACTGGATGCCTCACCCTGTTCTACAGGAGCCCTGCCGTGTGTTTCAGACAGGAAGGACACGGGGCAGCCTTCACAGCAGCTCAAGTCCACAGTGGTTCTTCCCACTAAAATGATAGAAGTGCCAGCCTGCTCAGAGGCAGAATGAAGTCAATACTGGCCTGCTGGCTGCAGTGTTTATTGTATTTCTCCGACTGGGAAACGAGGGGAGTTCTGAGGTTTGCGGAGGCCTCAACCCAGGGCCCATCCCCCTGATTTCCCTTTCCACCTGAGTATTCCTGCTGCCCCCCCCCCCCACAGATTTGCCCTTACTCTGACCAGCAGTAGTAGCCAATCAGGATGAGATGCTTAGTCAGCTTGTTTTGTAACTGTGAGGGGTTCCTTCAATCCCCAGGACCCAGACAAAGGCTGGGTGTGATGGTACCCTCCTGCAATCACAGGAAATGCAAACAGGAGGGGTCCTGGGGCCAGCCAGCCGTGCCAAACCAGTCAGCTCCAGGTTCAATGAGAGATCCCGTCTCAAACCCTAATAAGGTGGAGGGCAACTGAGGAAGACACTCTCCGTACACACCTACACACACGAACATCTACACACATGCAGAAGCAAAGGTGATTGATTAGTTATTGTGTTATAACCAACCTGGCCCCATCACGACAGCCATGGCCTTTATTGTCCCTCGGGAGTTCCCTACTGGCTAAAACATAGAACTTAAACGCAGCCAAACAAAACAAAACAAAACAAAAAAAACCTCAAAGAACAAACCCTCCCCTTAAGAGCATATGTATCCTGACCCAAAAGTTTGACAGTCTGACACTTCCGCTTTCCTTGGTGGCAGGCAAATGTGGCACAGACCCCGTGCCTTCCCTTCTGTGAAATCAGAAGACCAAAGATCAACAGAAACATAGCACCCTGACCCTCATTTTCCCACAGGGTGGCTTATGCGGTTTTTTGGGGAATGGGATCTAGAGGAAGTAGCTGTCTGCCATCTAGTGTACCCAGCTGGATTTGCATCTTGCCGCTGTGCAGGCTCTAGGATTCAGACTAGAGCTCAGGTTAGAAAGAGGCAGAGTTTACACAGGACTCCTTACACAAGCCAAGCAACACGCCAAGGAGACACACCGCTGAGCGTTCCCTGCAAACTCGGGAGACCCGCTGTGCGATGGGTGAGAGAGGACTTCAGAGAGCCGATTAGGAAACCGTGGAGAGCCTGTCCGCTTTGTCTGTCATGCAGGCTCAAGTTGAGTGGATGCCTCTGAGCACTTGGTGCCCAGTGAGCCATTTGGTCTTTTCTGTTTCTTAGTTTTCGATGCCACCCGAGTACCCTAGTGCTGTCACTCGGGGAAGAGTTCAGCCCCAGTTTTCCCCACCCTCGTCATGTTTCATATACTGTCACTGTTCCCCTTGGTTCACATACGCTCAGTGATTTGCTTCCTCGTAGCTGTGACCGACTGCACCATTCCCGGACTAATCTTGCTGATCTGCGCTGTTTGAACTCTGTGGAACCCCAGGCCATTTCCACATTCTCTCATGGATATGAGCATACGGTCAGAGGGTGATGACGGGTTCTTCACCCATCACACTCCACCTTGGTTTTGAAGCACTGACTCTCACAGATCCAGGCTCCTACTGTCTGCAGCTTGGCTTTCCCACTCTGCGTGGCCCCTTCCCCATTCACTCTATGGCAGTAAGACTGTCTCATTGATGCTTTGTGGTCTTTATGTTAGACACTGGCTCTGCCATCTCCAGTCAAAACCTCCTACTGATCAGGATCCAGCCTCTCCTTATCTGCATTGTCTGTGATTAGATTACTGTAGAACAAGCTCTACAACTGAGTCTGGTGCAAATACCGTCAAATGGTTGATGGTTATTGAACAGGCTTTGTTCTAACTTAACACAAAATGTGTTGTAAGATAATAATCTCTGCTCATAGCTCCTACATTTTTGGGAATATAGTGCTTTCCTTTAGAGGTGTGTCCATTAGTTTTAGTTACCCTCAGCTCAAGGAAGAGAGAGCTGCTGTTATATACTCTCTCTTTCTCTCCCTCCCTTTGTCCCTGTCTCTTCCTCCTTCCCTCCCTCTCCCCGACAGGATATCCTGTAGCCAAAGCAGGTCTCAAATTCTCTGTGTATCTGAGAATGATTTTGAGCTTCTGATCCTCCTGCCTCTACCTCCCAAGTATTGGGATTACAGCTGTGCACCCGCACACCACATTTATCCGGTGCCAGGATTGGAACCCGGGGCTCCCTGTCCATTAGGCAAGGCCTTTACCAAGCTCCATCACCAGCCCCTGGTACCCCGAGAGTGACAGGCCGGGAGCTCTAGCACACCTCTGCTCAGTGCACTTGCCAGGCTCACTGTCCTCAGACTGGCACAGAGAGCCTGCCGCACCAAGTCCTTTATTTTTAGCTGGACATGTAGACACAGGCTGGTGCTTGGAGGAGTGGCCAGGCAGCAGATTTTAGTCAGGGTGTGTGGTTGTGTACTGGCCTGCCTGGCAATTTCAGTTCTTTCTGGGTGGTGATGCCACAGAGCCAGCCCCACACCTGTTTGTCCCTTTCGAGAACCACTAACTGATATTCTGGAGGATATGACGTTCGTTAACACAGGTCTCTAATTAAAGAGTGAGCTGTCTTGTTTACTCCTTCAGACTGCAAGGGGTCTAACTGCTCCTGTACTTTTGGGCTTGCCCCAGGTGCACAGGTATTCTGGGGAATTGTGCTCCACATGTGAGGAACAGCAAAGAACAGTTACTTGAGATATCTATCTATCTATCTATCTATCTATCTATCTATCTATCTATCATCTATCTATCTGTCTATCTATCTACCATCTATCTATCTACCATCTATCTATCTATCTATCATCTATCTAGCTACCATCTATCTATCATCTATCTATCATCTATCTACTATCTATCTATCTATCTATCATCTAACTATCTATCTATCTACTATCTATCTATCTAACATCTATCTATCTATCTATCTATCTATCTATCATCTATCTATCTACCATCTATCTATCTACCATCTATCTATCTATCTATCTATCTATCTATCTATCTATCTATCTATCATCTATGTATCTATCTATCAATCATCTATCTATCTATCTATCTATCTATCTATCTATCTATCTATCTACCATCTATCTATTAGTTTTAGTTACCCTCAGCTCATGGAAGAGAGAGAGAGCTGCTGTTATATACTCTCTCTTTCTCTCCCTCCCTTGAGAACCACTAACTGATATTCTGGATGATATGACGTTCGTTAACACAGGCCTCTAATTAAAGAGTGAGCTGTCTTGTTTACTCCTTTAGACTGCAAGGGGTCTAACTGCTCCTGTACTTTTTGTGACATTGTCTTGTGTATCCCAGAATGGCTTTGAACTCCTCAAAAGTAGCTGAAGAGACCTTAAATTCTGACTCTTGCTTCCACAGCCTGAGTCCTGATGCTGGGAATCTCAGGCAAGCACCTCCATTCCAAGCTTGTGTGACGCCGAGGATAAACCCAGGCAGGATTCATAGCTGTTTAAAAACTCATGATCAGCCGGGCGGTGGTGGCGCAC
>NC_022011.1:36114503-36115752 GCF_000317375.1 Microtus ochrogaster | reverse complement strand
CGGATCTCTGTGAGTTTGAGACCAGCCTGGTCTACAGAGCTAGTTCCAGGACAGGCTCCAAAGCCACAGAGAAACCCTGTCTCGAAAAACCAAAAAAATAAAAAAATAAAAAAAATAAATAAAAAAAAAAAACTCATGATCATGATGGATTCATTTTCTGTCTGATGTCTTGTGTTGCATTCACTTTATACAGAATAAATGCACCAAGTCCTGCACTGAGGGGACATGGGGTAGCTTGGTGGCGGGGCTCCTGCTTAGCAAGCCCAAGAGAGGAGTCCTAGCACCAAAGCAAACCAGAAGAAAATTCTTTATGGAGGCATGTGTTTTCTGGTGCCTGGCTGGGACCCTGAAGGGTTGGGTCCTGGGGCAGGAGGACTGGGCAGTGAAGTCTGATCTATATGTGCTTAGGGTTTGGGGGACCACATGGATGACCAAGTAACAGTCACATAGATGCTAACAAGACCTTCGAAGGAGGATGATTACATATGTGCAATTGAGCCTTGAACTAGTTAAAGAAACCGTAAATATTTGTGATGTCAGATCTTAGGGTAACCAAGCCCTAATGAGACACTGTTGCAAACAAGACAAGTGCCACTCTGGTTCTCAAACCACACCCACTCGCCACCCTGGAGTCAGAGGCAGCCTGACTGTGATCTTGTTGATGAGTTTCATACCCCTAGCCCGAGAAAGAACCTGACACAAACGGCAAAAATCAGGATTGATTTTGACTGACAGTTCCAATTCCTAACATGCAACAGCCTTGCCTCTGAGCTACTGGGTTTCAGGCAACGTTTGCTGGTTCTGTGCAGCACGATGTCATATGCGATGTGAAGAATGCATGCTTGTGTCTTCAGAGCCAAGCCTGCAGGGAAGTCATTCAATGCTGCTGGAAGTACCTGAGGTTTGTTAGAGAACCCAGGCCCTGAGCAGAAAGAGTTGTAAACAGAGCAGAAGCACATTCAGTCCCATGCTGTGTAGGAGCCAAAGCAACCTGACACGCCTTCTCTGTAGTGCCTTAACCAAGCCACACTCCTCTACCCAGAAAAAATGAACAAGCCTAGTCACATAGCTTGTTACCTGTGCTCTGTTCTCCTGACTCAGTCACATATCACAGGTCACATATTAACTAATCCTGCTTCCTTAAAGAGTGAAACCTCTCTTTCCCATAGCAACCTTCTTCTTCTTCTTCTTCTTCTTCTTCTTCTTCTTCTTCTTCTTCTTCTTCTTCTTCTTCTTCTTCTTCTTCTTC
>NC_022011.1:36107993-36114142 GCF_000317375.1 Microtus ochrogaster | reverse complement strand
ACTTCTTACATGGGAGCTCCACCATCCTGCTTGCTGCTTCTAATAAATCCCTTACCTGAAGGACAACTGGACTCTTCTCCTCTGTCTCTTGTTCACCCTTTCTCTGCTGGTCCCAGTACCTAGCAGGATTCATCACACAGCCGGTGGTTCTGAGTTCAGTTTTGGTCATTGCATGTTCAGCAAGTTCTGTTCTAATATTGTGTGATGCTTATATTTGGTCTGGTTATATTTGGTGTGACATTTCAGCTCTTGCCAGCACACCATTCAGAGGGACTTTGTAGGAAATAGTAAAAGCTGGATGCCGGGAAGTAAATCTAATCTCAGGTTCTTACCATGTTAGGGCTGAGGGTGAGCTTCCCCTTGGCTGGAGCGGGCTTTGTGGATCTTCTCATTACGGAAATGAGCTTGAGACCCCTCTCTGGGACATCGAAAGTGCTGTAGCGCTGCTGAAACCTTCCAGTTTCATGACAAACATCCACTTTTGTCCCACTGGTGAAAGCAAGTCAAATATCTGAGTTCAGGGTGTCACCAGGAAGACTGGCATTGTTGGAAAGGATGAATCATAGGAAAAGAAGAATGTAAAGCCCCTGGGTAGAGGCTGGGGTGTGGCTTGGTTGGGAGAGTGCCTGCCTAGCATGCAGAAGCCCTGGGCTCTACCTCCAGTACTGCTAAAACAGGGTGGGCTAATGCACAATAGTCACCTAGGCACTCAAACGTAGAAACCAGAAGATCAGAAGTTCAAGGCCATCCTTGGCTATATAGTGAAATTACAGACCACTTAGGACACATGAGCCCGTCTCTAAAGAAGGAAAACTCTGACCCTTCTGCCTCCATCTCCTGAGTGCCAGATTTACAGACCGTGGGCCACCACACCTGGTTTTAAACCCAGGGCTTTGTGTGTGCAAGTACTACAGACTGAACTTACAGTCATAGATAATTTGGGGAGCAGTTTTTTTCCAGCTTAGGGAGTTATAGGGCTTCTGGATCCTCTGAGAACTGCAGACTCATCTTGGATCTGCTCCAATGGTCTCTTCAGTCCACACCGAGGTTAGAAAGTTGCTAATGGTCTCAGAACAGGGGTTAGATCATAGGAGAACTGGCGAGAATGTTCCACACCTGTGAAAACCCCTACTTGGAGGAAGCAAATGTTTTCTCTGTTCCTGAGCCATTTGGGTAAGTCACATGGCCACGCACCAATGTGTGAGATAAGGATGTTTACAGGGACAGCTGCAAACGAGAGGAGAATGGGTGATTACACACGGTACAAACTTCACGCCTCAGCTATGACTTTCTCGCCAGAGGAGGGAACTGAGGCACAGAGAGGCTCAGTACCTTATCCCAGGGCCTTCCTGGTGGCAGAGTCAGCATCTTGTCCTAGGCGTCTGACTCCGGAATACTGATTCATTTCCCATCTTTGACGCCAGAGCTCTCATTTTAATGGAAGGGCTCCCAGCCTTCACTTTGTCTCAAGAGTGAACAGCTACCAGTAAAGTTAAAGTAGGAAACTCAAGGTTGACCACCGTAAGACCTTATGAAATGAACTTACGGGCTTTTCTAAGAACGAATTACCTGGGGCTCAGCTGCTACAGTGCTTATCTAGCTGGCATGAACTCTGGGTTCTGGGCCAGCCCTGCGTTAACTGGGTGTGGAGACTCCTGCCTGAGATCTCAGCGCTGGGGAGGCAGGAGAGGCGACAGTGTCAGAAGTTTAAGGCTCTCCTTGACTACACAGTGAGTTTGAGGCTAGCCTGAGATGTATAAGACTACCTCAAAAAGAAAAAAAAAACAAACAAAACCCAAAAAGAGCCATTTATATTGATGCCGGAAGTGTCACCCCTGAGGTCCAAAAACCTGGTATAGGAGTGGCTGCAGGCACACAGGACTCCTAGACCAAGGGGTTCCATAATGGGAACCTCAGAAGGGTTCTTAGCTTCCCCTGAACTACTCTGCCACATTCACTGGGTGTAAGAAAACCCAAAGCATTTTGAGGAGGGAAACTTGGAGTATTTGTTCTAGAAGAGTCCTCATTATTAGCCTATCTCTGGGTTCACGTAGAACTGAGCTCTTGCTAAACACCATAGTCGGGGAAACAGCTATTGAAATCACATGGGACCATCCATGACAGGCCAGCATCCTATTCCTAAGGCACACTCCTTCCCACCCTTAATTTCCCTTGTTTCCAGGTAGAAGGCTGTCGATCGGTTGCATCCAGGCTTGTTTTCAAGAGCTCACACCAACTACATAAGGTGACTCCTAGGTAACCCCTAAATAAACATCTGTATATACAGAAAAAGTCAGGCAAACGCCACTGACACCACATCACAGGCCTGAAAGAGGAAGACCGAAGTGAGTCATGACAAGCCGAACCCACAGGCCCTAGACTCCACCAGAGCCCCCACCATAACTGGGCCAGAGTTTGAAATGTAGCATCTGCCTTAATCAGAGTTACATGTAAGCATGAATTCTCCCTTCCTTCCTTCATGTCTGTCCTTTCCCTAGGGTTCCGAACAATGAAAGGGAATCCTGATGATACGTACTGGAATAAACACCTTCTTCTGAGAGCAGGACTGGACCCTTAGACACGGCCTGGAGACCCGGTTTTAGGTGGCTTGCCTGAACCCTGAAGGAGGTGGTTAGCCAGGGCTGGAAGGACGCCCAGGGCTGCAGAACCCCTGCCACGCACAAGCTCCACAGAGTTTAATGTGATGATTTAAGCTTAGAGCAAAGTGAGCAAGTGGTGTTTGTTGCAGGGGAGAGGCCACTTGTTGGTCTTAACAGCCCAGAACCAAAATAACCACACAGAAACTGTATTAATTAAATCATCGTTTGGCCCATTAGCTCTAGCTTCTTATTGGCTAACTCATACATCTTAGTTTAACCCGTTTCTATAAACCGGTATATCGCCACGTGACAGTGGCTTACCGGCATATAGATTTGGCATGGATGACTCTGGCTGCGGATCCATGGCGTCTCCTCTGTCTTCTGTCTCCCAGCATTCAGTCCAGTTTTCCCCACCTACCTATTTCTGCCCTATCAACAGGCCTAGGCAGCTTTTTTTTTATTCATTAACCAATAAGAGCAACACAGACAGAAGGACCTCACACACCAGGTGTCAATGTTTATCCACACACTGGGACTCAGTATCTGGTAAGCACATACCTGTTCCCCGAGAGCTTCCTCACCCAGGGGATTACCTGCTAGTTTAAATACTACAAAAGAAAAATCTCCCATTCCCAGCTTCACAGTGTAGACAGCCCCCTGCCCCAAGCCCAGCCCCGAGTCATTGTCCACTTGGTATGGGTAGACAACCTTCTCTGAAGTGACTCAGGGACCTGTGATTCTTTCATAGGTCCTTGGGCTTGCGGTGTGCCAGCTTTGGGGGCTTTTGGGCTCTCTGGTAGATGATTCTAAAAGGGACATTTATCCCATGCGAACCCTGATTGCTCTTCGAGCTGATGAGGGAGGGGGATTTGATTGGGGGAGGGGGAGGGAAATGGGAGGCGGTGGCGGGGAGAAGGCAGAAATCTTTAATAAATAAATTAATTAAACATTTATTTCACTGGACATATCTCACTGGATGGAACTCAGGGACTAAGCTCCATGTAGTCACAGTACAGGCATTATTCTCTCTCTCTCTCTCTCTCTCTCTCTCTCTCTCTCTCTCATTCTTTCTCTCTCATTCTCTCTCTCTTTTTCATTCTCCCTCTCTCTCTCCAGAGTTTCTTTGTATAACAGCCTGAGCTATCCTGGAACTAGCTCTGTAGACCAAACTGGCCTCAAACTCACAGAGATCTGTCTGCCTCTGCCTCCCAAGTGCTGGGATTAAAGGCATGTGCCACTACCGCTCGGCAGGCTCTGTAGTCTTTCTGGGTGCCCAAGAAGAAAGCAAATGGGTTTGAAGAAAAACTTAAGAAAAGCCCATGAGGATAAACACCAGGAATGTCCCCACGCTGTGCAGAAGGCAGCTTTTCAGACAAGCACCGGTGTTTCTAATCTTAACTGGAGGAGTTGCCAGCCCCTGCACAAGATGCCTTTTCTGTCCAGCCCTCACTCAGCTCCTTCTTGCTGCTGGTGACCCAGCCTGTCTCCTCACCACAGACACTGCACACACTGCAGTGGAGCTACTGGCTGCTCTTTCAAAGTATCACACACATTCACACTTCTAGGGCTTCGCAAATGGCATTTCCTGTATGAAACATCTCTCCCCTTTACCCTACCCCCTCCGGCAGTCATCCCAGGTACTCCTCTTCTGAGGGCTCGACTTGAAATTCCTCCCTAGTCAAAGTTTGCCACCGCTGCCAATGGTCGTTGTTGTATTGTCTTTTTTTTCTTTTTTCTTTTCTTTTTCCTGTTTGCTTCCTTTTTGTTTGCTTGCATGTTGCTAGATGTGTCTGCTGTGCTAAAACATGTCAGGGTAAATAACTAAATGAGATAGATATTTAAATGTCCTTAAATATACCAACACCTAACTGAAGAGCCAAGCCAAGTTATCAGCTAGAAATTTACAACATAGTAAACCATATATATAATCCCAGCACGTGAGTATCTGAGACAGGAGAATTGCCTCAAATTTGAGGCTGACTTGAGCTACAGAGTAAGACCCTGTTCCCAAACAAAAGCAAATTCCCAATTTAAAAAAAAAAGATTTATTTAAGATGGGTATGGTGCACAAGCCTTTAATCCCAGCACCCAGGAGGCAGAGGCAGGTGGGTCTCTGTGAGTTCGAGGCCAGCCTGGTCTATAGAGTGAGTTCCAGGACAGGCCCCAAAGCTACAGAGAAATCTTGTCTTGAAAAAACAAAAAAGTAAGGAAGGTAGAAAGAAAGAGAGGCCAAGAATTTGAGAGAGAGCAAGGGAGTACACGGGAGGGGCTGAAGAAGGAAAGGGAAGGAGGAAATGACAGAGTCCCGTCATACATAAAATCCTGGGCTTTATCTTCAGCAAAAACTAAATGAGATGTGAAGGCACACGCTGAAACCCCAGCCCTCAGGAGGTGGAGGCAGGAGGACCAGAAGCTTAAGCTTGGTCAGTAAGATGGCTCAGTGAATAAGGGGATTTGCTGACGAGCCTGAGTTGGATCCCTGGAACCCATGTGTGGAAAGAGAGAAATGACTCCTTCCTGCTGACCTCTGACCTTCACAAGTGCTTGGTGATGTGAGCCTTGCCCAATTCATTACATAAACCAGTGTGAGACAATCAAACAATAAATAAAAAAAAAGCTTAAGGTCATCCTTAATTACATAGGGAGTTTGAGTCTAGTTTGGGCTATAAAAGGCCCTGTCTCAAAGGGGCGGGGCAGGGTGGGATTGAGTGTTATTTGAAAATATGTTCTATCTACACCGAGTCCCTAGAGAAACAGAAGAGCTAAAAGATGTTCGAACTGCTGCTCCTGTGCAATACTGAGTGCCGGGCCTGGGCACTGGAGAAGGGGGTTCTGGAATGGACTCAGAGACTATTCTGCCTGGCCTGGACCCTCACACATCTGCAGGAAGAAAGTTTAGGGTATGGGAGAAAAGGCAGAAAAGACGTGAATTTATTTTAGTATTTCACCTCCCGGATGTGACAAGGCCCACCCTCCCACTGGGAATGCTCATGCTCTGAACTGCGCATGCTCTGGATTCTATCCCGGTAAAGGAACAGAGGCTTCCACCTTCCCGGAGGCAAATGGACAGCTGCCGGTCTGAAGAACTCATTCCCGTAATGGATCTCAGGAAAAGTAAAAAACCGGCCTCTTCCCAGTGGCATGGTGACAGTGTGGCTCAGAGAGTGACTCTGCCCGGGAAAGAAGTTCACCTTTGGACTTATTTTTAAAAAAGGAAAAAAGAGAAAGATTTTCCACACTCTCATTTGTCCTTAAGGGAGCCCTAAACCACTCCAAGCCCTCTCCTGGCTGGTTTACCTAGGCTTCTGAAGGCTTTTTACTAACTAGCTGTCGATGTCATGTGATTAACGCCCAGGATGGCTAACGGAGGTACCGAGGCTGGTCCAACCTGTAAGAACGAGAGGAGACCCTGAGAGTGAGAGATAGGCAGGCAGGCACCGTGCGTGGTTGGCACCCAGGCACCGTGCGTGATTGGCACCCAGGCACCGTGCGTGATAGGCAGCCAGGCACCGTGTGTGATAGGCAACCAGGCACCGTGCGTGATTGGCA
>NC_022011.1:36102529-36107893 GCF_000317375.1 Microtus ochrogaster | reverse complement strand
GGCAACCAGGCACCGTGTGTGATAGGCACCCAGGCACCGTGCGTGATAGGCAACCAGGCACCGTGTGTGATAGGCAACCAGGCACCGTGCGTGATAGGCACCCAGGCACCGTGTGTGATAGGCAGCCAGGCACCGTGTGTGATTGGCAACCAGGCACCGTGTGTGATTGGCACCCAGGCACCGTGTGTGATTGGCACCCAGGTGATAGGCAACCTAGGTGCTGGACAGCAACAGAGACAGATGTTCAATTCACGTTTCCCACCCCCATCAAATTCTCTTTTCACATAAGGTTGGAAAACTCATTTTGATTCCCGTGACTGAAGAGGCAACCCTGCCTTTTGTCAGCTAAATCCATTTTCTCCTCCCCCTGGCGACAGTTTCTCTTCAGTTTCTGCCAAGATTCTCTGCTGTCTCCATAAGTCTCTGCCCGAGGTGAGTGCTGGAAGGATGATCTTATGAAGTTAAACAGAAAAAGACAACAGGAAGGTAATTTAACAGGAGTAGCCCACAGTGACAGAAATATGTAGTTTTACTTTAATTTTGGTCACGGGGGCTTTCCCATGGCTTCTCAAGTGCCTTTTGCCAACAGCTTGGGACAAGTTGCCTCATGTTTCAAAAGTGATCGAATTGAGAGTGAGCAAGATGGGATGGGGTCTGAGAAGGCACCGAGAGAGGGCTCAGAACAAAAACACCTGGCTCCAGGAACAAGGAAAGCATTTCATTAATCTCCGCTCCATCTTACAGCCATTGTGAAACATAAACACCTCAGAAGGTGCGGAGACCACAAACTAGCGGTTGGCAAAAAGCCCGCTGCGTGGTGAGAAGGCTTCCAGCACTCCCTGGCCCCACAAGGCGATGCTGACAGCTGTTCAGAGTGGAAGGGTGGTTATTTTAATACTATTTCTAAAGATTTATTTGTGTGTGTGCGCACATATTGGTAGGTTCATGAACTTCTGTATTTGTGAAGGGTGTTGGATTCCTCAGGGCTGGAATTACAAGCAGAATTTGTAAGGTGCCTGGTTTATACCTGGGTGCTGGATCCAACTCCATTTCTTGTGATGCAGTAAGTGGGTTTTGTTGTTGTTCTGGGTATTTTTCATTTGTTTGTTTTGAGACACAATCTCCCTACTGAGCCCTGGCTGCCCTGGAACTCACTCTGTAGACCAGGCTAGCCTTGAGCTCACAGAGATCTGCCTGCCTCTGCCTTCCACAGCCTGAGATTATAGCTGTGTCCCACCCTACACAGTGTAGTAAATTTTCTTAACTCCTCAGATCCTGCTCCAGCCTGGAAAGATAGTTCCTTTTAGAAGACTTGTATTCTAATTCCAGGTCTTACCTGGATCATCTTTCTGGCTTTGAATTCCTTATTCTTCACTTTTTGGGAGTCGGGGGGTGGGGCTTTGTGATGGAGTCTCACTACGTAGCACAGAATGGCTTCCAGTTTGTGGTAGTCCTCCTAACTTGGCCTCTTAGTGCTAGGGTCACAGGCGTGAGCTACCATGTCCCACTTTTCCTGTTTTCTGAGGCAGGCTCTTATGTAGCTCAGGCTGTGTGGTAGTTTGAATGAGTCAGAAAAAAAGAGTTGATGGGGTCATGGTGTCTCTTCACAGCAACAGAACACTGACTAAGACATGCATGCTAGACAAGGGTTCTATCAACTGAGCTACACTCTGTCCTCTGTTCTTCCCTGCTCAAACCCTGTTTCTCCATCTGCCAACAGGGCACATTAAGTTGTAGTATCTCTCAGTTTACTCCCAGCTCTGTTTTCCAAACACGAGTTTCTCTAGTTCCTACAGCGCATCATCTAGTAAACAAATTCTACACAACGAATGTTGCTGCAAAATGGTAACAAGTGAGAAGTGGGTCCCTTGTTGGTTTGTACTGACAGTTCTAAAATCCAGCTGGTGGAATGCTTGCCCAACATTCATGAAGACCTTGGCTCCATTCCCAATACTGTATAAATGGGGGTGGATGCTGACACCTGTTACCCTGATATTTGGGAGTAGAGGCAGGAAGGTCAGAAGCCATCTGTAGCTAAATAGTGAGTTGGAGACCAGCCTGGTTCTTTCTGACCCTCTTTTCTCCCCTCCCTCCTCCCCTCTCTCATCTCTCTCTCTCTCTCTCTCTCTATCTTGAAAGCTTACATGATGTATACCTGTGGCCTTTGTGTGGGTTATGTGTTGTACAGGGTTTTACATTATGGTTAAAAAACACAGAAGTAACCAATTCAAGCCACTCTGTTGGGGAAAACCCAAACTCACAGGATTAGTCTGCGAGAAAGAGAACGTTTCCTTTTCTCCTTTGTTTTTTACTGTCCTTGAATGAACCTCCCCCCTTGTCACATTTCCCCTTCAGAATCTTTCATTCCCTTTGTCTTCAGAGTTACAGGCCAACGTGCCAGGGCTTCTCAGGTGGGAGAGCTCACACGGACACAGCAGTCCCTGAGGGATGAGCTCAGAAGGCTCTCAGGCCAGCAGGGTTCACACAGCCTTTAAATTTCCTGAGCAAGTTCCGGTCATGCCGCCTGCTCTTTCTAGGTTCTGGAAGCATCTTGACAGCTGTAGTTAAAACTACAGCAGTTGCTTCCTCCTGGCTGGCAGCAGCATGGAGGCCTGGAGTTGTTGTGAAAGACCTTAAGCAGTCAGAGCTCTGGTGGACTTGCTCAGAAAGTCCGGGAAGCTGTAAGTCCCCAAATGGGTAGACACAGTCAAACTGGCCAAGTGTAAAGAGCTTGCCCCCTATAGTGAGAACTGGATCTACACAGGAGTGACTTTCACTGCATAGCACTTGTACCTCTGCGGTGGTGCCAGGGTTGGCTCCATGGCCAAGATCTACAGAGGACGGCAAAGAAACGATGCCAGGCCCAGCCACTTCAGCAGAGGCTCCAAGATCCTCTGTGCACTGGAGAGGCTGGAAATGATGGAAAGGGACCAAGATGGGGGCCTCTATCACGTCAGGATCGGAGAGATCAAGACAGGATTGCAGGACAGGTGTCAGCTGCCAACAAGAAGCATTAGTACAAAGTATGCTGGGTTAATAAATTTCCTCATTCATAAACAAACAACACACACATACATACACTACAGCAGTTTATGTTTTTTGGTTTTTGTTCAAGCAGGTATTTTTTTACAATACTTAATCCTCCCTATTTATTTCAAGTTAGAAGTGCTGAGTTAAGTGGGTTTTAAACAGTGGGCGTTTTCCTTTACTTTCTATTTGCAACATAGAGACGACAGAAAAACAATTTCAAAATAGGAACTAAAAAACAGCTCATGATATAGTTTCAACCTAATGTCTGGAATTACCTTGGCTTGTTGTTTTGACACATGATGATGTGTGTGTATGTGTGGCAGAGGCCAGAAATAACCCAGAACTCACCAATTCAGCTAAACTAACTGATCAGAGAGACCTGAAGATCCATAGGGATCTCTCTAGCACTTGGGTTAATACTGTGTGCCACCCCTGGCTTTTACATGAGACTGGAGATCCGTCTCAGGTCCGCATGCCTGCGAAGACAGCACTTCAACTGATTTTAAGCACAGCCAACAACGTGTTGATGTGCTGCTGCTGAGTGCACAGGCACGAGAGGGTGGAAACAAAAAACAAACAAGCAAACAAACTCTCTCCTTCAGTGATGGGTTCTGGGAATCAAATTCAGGATATTAGGGTTACACAACAAGTCCCTTTACCAGCTGAGCCTTTCTGCAAGGCCCAATGGAATTGCTGGTTTGTTTTTGTTTTTGTTTTTGTTTTTGTTTTTTTTTGAGACAAGGTCTTTCTTCATAGCCCTGGCTTTCCTAGAACTCACAGTGTAGACCAGGCTGGCCTCAAATTCACAGTGATCCCCCTGCCTCTGCCTCTTCAGTCCTCCACCACCACAGCCAGCAATTGTTTTTGAAACAGAGTCTCAGGTAGCCTCAACCGGCCTCAAACTAGAGCTTGTAGATGAAAATGATCTTGAACTTCTGAGCTTCCTGTCTCTGCCTCCCAAGTATTGGGTCACAGTTATGCAAACCATATTCCGTTTTACACAGTACTAAGGGTTGAATTTAGGGCTTCATGCAAGCCAGGCAAGGATCCTACCAATGCAGACGCATCCCCCGTCTAGGACTGCACATTTGAAAGAAGCAAGCATAGGCCCTGGCTTCTGGGCCTGGGAGGACTCTCCCAGCAAATGCTGGCTTTCTCTCCAGCTGCCCTGTTCTGGCAACACTGGGCTACACTTCAACCCAGTATAGTACAACTGATCAGTTGCTGGAGACTTCCAAGTTCAACACTGGGAACTGAAAACGACACCCAGACAGGCAGGAGTACAGACAAGGGGGTGGACGGGTTCTCTATGATCCCAGAGACTCTGTACGCTGGAAATAAAACCCGAGGTCCAGGCTGCACAGCATGGAGAGTGGGCATGCCATTTATCCTTGTACCAGGCAAGGAGACCCAGGAAGACATTAGTACCCAAGCTGTTTAGAATTTTTGTCCTGCTTAGTTATGTGTTATGGAGTCTTAGTCCTTGCAAGTGACTGGGTGCCGTTTTATACATGTGGCATTTCTGTGCTGTGAGACTGAGAAAGTCAGCTTGCTCAGGTTTGCCTCACCCTGGTGTTTGTGCAGGCAACGTCATCTAGTGTTAAAATGTATCCTTAATTTATTTTCCAGTGTCTTGGATGGAATATAACTAGGTGATATATGTCAAATGAATTTCATGGCTACAGTCCAAATGTAACAAATGAATCATTTAAGTCTACTCGAGATTGGTGTTGCCAAATTTTTCATTCTCTTCCATTTTGTAAATGCCTCCCATCTCAGCTCAAAAATCAATCTATTAACCTTGGTTCAAGGTGAGCCTTGTGACCTTCCATGTGACATTAGTCATATTTAGCAATTATCATTGGCTTGGAGTAATGGGCAACCGGCCGAGGCGAGCAGCACACGGTCCTCACCAATCAACAGGATGTCAGAGACTGTGGAGAGACGAAGAGTATGCAAAATCAGGGTTTGAAACCTCAAGCCCGTCTGCCCCAAAGCTCCTGCCTTATTAATACAAATTTGAACGTCTTGGCAGTCGTGCTGATAGATTGCACATAAAATCCTCTTGTAAAATCTTTGTGTTATGAGATAAGGAATTCTGCTTAATGGATTTGAAGGGCAACGGAAGAGCGCAAAAAACGATGAGCTTGCCCTCTAACCCCAGGTGGACCGGTCTGATGGGTTTCCCAGGTGCTGGGATATAGCGCTCTTCCACCACACTGGGAGACACTTAGGGTGGGGTTTGGCTGATTTATGCTTAAAATGGAAGTCTCAACTAAAATTGCTGTAGGACTCTATGCGTATATGTAGGACTCTATGTGTATATGTAGGACT
>NC_022011.1:36090539-36101821 GCF_000317375.1 Microtus ochrogaster | reverse complement strand
TATATGTAGGACTCTATGCATATATGTAGGACTCTATGCGTATATGTAGGACTCTGTGGATATGTGGGTCTCTATGCGTATATGTAGGACTCTATACGTATATGTAGGAATATATGTGCAATCATCCTCTGTATGCAGCTTACCTTGCATCGAATCAATCGTCAGACAGTGTGAAACCCAGTGTAGGTACTTTTGGATTTGTGGCGTGGATGTGCAGCTAAGGTTGCCCCAGGTGAGACATATCAAAGCCGCTCCAGGATGGTCCAGTTACAGTCTTGCCTCCTTCTGCTTGCGTCCAGCATGGAGACTCACAGCCCTGAACAGAGAACCTCTTGTCACGGTGCCGTTTTCACAGCTAACTTGCCAAACTACACGGAATGTCACGTGTTCAGTTATGCCATTTTTGGGTCTTAAAATGTTTCTCGTATGAGTGACCTACTTCATTCAATGACAGCCTTATCATATAATTGTATATCATTACCCCCCAAAGGAAGGAAACACTATTTCTGAGGATGGATCATAAATATTTCCTACTTACAGATTGAACTGAGTTTTTTCTTTTCTTTTTTTTTAAAGTTGGTTTGCCAGAATTCTAGTTTGGATTAACTTGAAAGAAAAGTGTATTAACTTAAAGATTAGGGATGAGGGTGGCAGTAAAGTAGGAGGAGCACTCGCTTCACACGGACGAACCATGGCCCTGCCCCTGGTACATGCACACGCACACACATGCGCATGCTTATATGCATATATACATATAACTAGATGTGTATGCATGTTTGTGCACATGGGGGAGGGGTTCCACTCTGACACTGAGTCACATCAATAGTAATATAATTATACCTAAGCATATGTAATATATATGACAATGTATGCAGGATGGTCAGACCATAACTGTAATTTATGTAATCTAGAAACTTGAGATTAAAGATGAGCCATCTCTCTCAGTAAACATAGTTCATGACAGATCTGGAGTAAAAAAAGAAATAACCGAAAATCATGAGAATTTACTCATTTGCATCGGGAGAGGCCAGTTATATTGGTGTCTCAGCTATTCATCTTGCTGCTGTGATAAAATCCATGATAAAAGCAAATTATTTATTTATTTGTTAATTTCATGTATGTGTGTTGTGAGTGTGGACTCGTGCTATAGTGCATGTGTGGAGGTCACAGCAAAGCTTTTGGGACCTGGTGCTGGCCTTCTTCTTCTGTGTTGTGCACTCCAGGTCTAGCTGGCCTGGGGGCTTCTGAGTGATACTCCTCTCTCTGCCTGCCACCTCACCTTAGGAATGCTTCCATTATAAACAAGTCCCACCACATCTGGATTTTATGTGGATTCCAGGCATGGAATTTGGGTTGCCAGGTTTGTTTATTTTTATACCTAGACAGGGTTTCTTTGTATAGTCCTGGCTGTCCTGGATCTCACTCTGTAGACCAGCCTAATCTTGAACTCAGAGATCCGCCCGCCTTTGCCTCCTGAGTGCTGGAATTAAGGCCTATGCCACTACCACCTGACCTCAATTGACCTTGAAACTTTGAAAAATCTCATCTTTCTAGAAGGAAGGGGTGCTGTAGTGTGTAACACTGTCTTGCAGGTATAACATGGCTGTTACACACTTGAACCCACAGAAGCTGATATTACATAGGATCTGTAAAATATCTCCAAAGACCTGCAGGCAGGTAATTATGGCTAGCAGAGGGAGAGACATTTTCTTCAGTGCTGTAGACACTGGCAAGATGCTCACGTGCTGCAAGCAACCCTTCATTAATGCTCCTATAAGAAATGCTAATTTAACTCATTCATAAACAAACACATGCGCACGCACACAAATGCACACACGCACACACACAGACACAAATACAAGAGGGCTAGTTGGAAAGAGAACTATCAAGAGTTGGAAGGAACAAGGGAAAGTAACAGAGTGGCAGATATGATCAAACTACATTTTAAGCATGTATGACAATGTCATAATGAAACCATCACTATGCGTAACTAACATATGCTAATAAAACATTTCCATTTCTAGTGGGCTTCTCAGAAAGAGGAGTACCTCCTTCCAGAAACCATGCAAGTCATATACTAAGTAATCTTCTTTTTTTTCTTTTTCTTGTTTCTTTGAGATGAGTCTCACTATGTAGCCCAGGTTGGGCTCAAATTTAAGATTTCCCGCCTTAGACTCCTGAGTACAGCCACGTACCACAACAATGTGGCTACAAATAAAGATCCCTTGAGTAATTATAAGTACAACGGGCTTGAGATATTGAGGTCTCAGAAAACTACCCCAAAGAGTGTCAAATAACTTTAAGTAGTTGTATTAGGCAGTTTTGTTGTTGTTGTGGCAAGATAGCTCGACCCAAACAGAGTCAATAATGGCAGGGAAGGGGAGGAAGCTGGCTGATCTCATTTTATCCACACCCTTAAACCCTGTCTTCATCCTTCCTCCAACAAGGCTGCATCTCCTAAGGATTCCATAGCTTCTCCAGCATAACTAATAGAGGACCAAGTATCCAAATACATGAGCCTGTGGAAGATATTTCTTACCCAAACCACACTCTTACTGTAAAAGAACACTAACCTTGGTCAAGTAAGGCTTGGGCTAGCAGGTTTTACCCCACCACTCTAAGAGGAAGCCCAGAAAGGATGGAATCATAAATTTGTTGGAGACAATGTTTACCAGAATTGTTTACAAGCTACACGGACAATAAAAAAGCTCTAGATTCTGGGCTGGAGGCATTGCTTACTGGTAGATGTTTGCTGTGTAAGCATGAAGACCTGAGTTCAGTGCTCAAAAGCCATGGGAAAGGAAGGTATGGCTGCACACATCTTGTGTTCCAGCATTGGAGGGGATGGTGGAGGCAGGCGGGTCCCTGGGACTTAATGGCCAGCTAGCTTAATGAGTAGGTGAACCCAGGACTGGAGAGAGACTGTCTCCAACACAAGGTGGAGAGTGACTAAGGGAGACAGATAACGTCACCTCTGGCCTCCACATACACATGTGCACACATTCCACGGAAATACGTATGCACACACATGAACTCTTGAACACATGAGCTCACACACACATGTGCATGCACACATTCCACGGAAACATGTATGCACACACATGAACTCTTGAACACATGAGCTCACACACATGTGCATGCACACATTACACGGAAACACGAAAGCACACACGTGAACTCTTGAACACATGAGCTCACACACACATGCATGCACACATGCATATGCTCACGCACACACACACACACACTACTAGAACTTACTGCTGGCCTTTATAATAAGTAAACAAGCTTTGTTACAAGCAATAATGCGTGTATTTTGTTTAACCTCTTCAACTGTTGTGGGATGTTTTGGTTTAACTTCCAAGTACTTTATTAATGGTAGCTTATCTCATAGATCTTTTAATGACTTGGCCTCAGAACAAAATTAAACTTCCTGAATTTGATTTCTCTAAAACATATCTAGCAAATGTGATTGCCCTTTCTGTCAAATACGCCCTCAATGCTTTATACGTCTGGAGTGATTTTTTTCCCCCTGTCTCATTATGGTTGTCACAAGCCTCTTGACATTCTCTAAATCATCTTTCCCTGAGTACAAGAGGTCCACAAGGAAGTCAAGATCGATGATAGACTTCATCTCTCTTGAATTTTAATGCAAATGTCTGTTCCCCTAATCAAACAAAGGTTAAAAAAGGAAATCAAATTAGCTTATTACAAAAGCCAGCATAACCGAACTGACAAGAAAAATGCTTCCTGCATGAACAGTCTTTAATCAATATCTTAAACAGGAATGTCACTGGGAAGAAGAACTCGTCGTGGTCAGGTCCAATCTACAATCAATGTAGTTTGTAAAGTAAATATTTGACCACAAAGCGTAGTAGGGCTCTGCTCAGACGTCTTTTTCTCTGTCTTTTTATTCTCTGAGGCAGACGCTCATGTAGTCCAGGCTGGCTTCAAATTTGCTATGTAGCCAAGGATGTCCTCAAACTTCTTTTAGTTAATTTTTAAATTTTATTTTATTGTATGTGTGTGTGAGTGTTTCCTTGCATGCATCTCTAAGGACCTGTCTGTGCCTTCAGCTGGAGGAGACCAGGAGAGGGCATCAGGTCCCCTGCTCCTGGATATGGATAGCTGTGAGCGACATGCAGGTGCTCAAAATGGAATTTGGATTCTTTGGAAAAGCAGCTAATGCTCTTAACCACAGAGCCATCTCTCCAGTTCCAACTTAGCTTCTGATCCTCATGTCTCCACCTCCAGAGAGCTGGGATGACAGGCTCCCACAACCACACCTAGTTTATGTAGTGGTGGGAAGGGAACCCAGGGCTTCGTGCATGCTCAGCAGGCACACTGCCTTCTGAGTCACAGTCACAAACCAGAGAGTCTTATGTAACCTGAAATAAATCAATATCACTGTGTAAATGTTATGCCCAGGGTATAACCTCATCATGAGAGAGAACTCAAGATTGGGCTATTTCACCGTGATGTTATTGGGTGTTTAAGATTGGAGAGATTCTCTTCAGTGCCTTGTCTTGGACAACCAGTTCTCTACACAAGTTAGTTTTTCAGAGCTGGGTTGGAAAGAGCTACTTATTAGAGGTAGATGTGGAAAAAATGTTTCCTAACCTGGCTGGGCGGTGCTGGCGCAGGCCTTTAATCCCAGAACATCAGAAGGTAGAGGCAGGCGGGTCTCTGTGAGTTTGAGGCCAGCCTGGTCTACACAGCAAGTTCCAGGATTGGCTCCATAGCTACTGAGAAACCCTGTCTTGAAAAACCAAGAAACAACAAGAAGAAACAACAAACAAACAAACAAAAAACATTTCCTGTCCCGAATTTAAATAGGCTTTCTGAATGATTTAATCAAACAATATACAAGCCAGGCCTGGTGGCAGATACCTGTGATCTTAGTCCCTGGGAGGTGGAGGGAAGAGGGTCAGAAGTTCAAGGTCATCTTCAGATACTTATTGGTTCAAGTATTCAGAGTCTATTTCAGAAAAAAAATGCAGTAGAACTTAAACTTTGATAGAGTTTTAGAATCAAGTTTGCCAAAATGCAGTCACGTGACAGATGGCGTTTTAGAAATCAGTCTCCTACTGGGGAATTCTATCAGTTCTTTGTCCTGAGACATTAAGTCAGGGCTTTGGCTTTGCTGTTCATGTGGATCCTTTGCACATATCTAATGGCTTCTGGATTTGTGGTTTTATGGGATTCTTGTGTGTGTGTGAAAGTGTGTGTCTGCACCTACATGCCTTTCTTGTGTTTTTTCTTTGACTTTGTTTGTTTGTTTTGTCCTATTCCAATTTGTTTGTTTTTTATTTATTTTTATTATCATTCCGTAGATGCCTGCTTGCTTTATAATGAGAGACAGAAAGGCTATGGATCTGGATGGAATGGGATGTGGGGAGGAATTGGGAGGAGTAGGGGGAGGGGAAGCTGCGATCAGAATATATTTTAGGGGGGAAAATCTATTTTCAATAAAAGAAAAAAAAAGTAATTTCCAGTTCTTAAAGTGCTCTGGGTACATTTGCACCCCTCTCTTCTGATTCATAGTGGTTATCCTGTGATGAAGATATGCTTATTCTCACTTTGAAAATGAGAAGAGCGAACCCACAAAAGATCAACCTCATGAGTCTCAGGCTGGCAGCTAGATGATTGCAAGACAAGATTGTTGAACTCGGCCCGCTAGTTTTAAAGATTTTACCCTTTTGCATTCCAGAGCACTGGTGACATTTTCTCAGCTTCTCATCCTTCTGCCTCCACCGCCCAGCGCAGGAAAGGTAGTGTACCACTCCTCCTGGTTGAAGTGGTGGTTTGGATAGAAACCAGAGCTGTGTGCCTGGCACTCAAGCTCTCTGCCAACTCAGAGAAAACAACAGAAAAAAACCACAGATCAAAGGTAGAAACCGAAGATGAAATGGTGTGGCACTGCTTGTGATTTTTCTTTTTAAAGTTAAATTCATTCTTTTGCTGTTGTTTGGGGGACATTATTCTACCATGTAGCCCAGGCTGGCATTGAATTCACGATTCTCCTGCTTCTGCCTCCTGGGTGCCAGGATTACAGGTGTGGCATTTAAAGTTTTTAGTTAATATATAAACTGTACATGTCCGTGGGGGTGATGTATCAACATATGCACATCACATTCTCTGACCAAATCAGAGTCATTACCTTTTTGTTGTTGTTACACAACGTTTCAGTGTGTAACAACCTTGCTGTCCTGGAACTCACTCTGCAGACCAGAGTGGCCTCAAATTCAGTGATCCACCTGCTGCTGCCTCGCAAGTGCTGGGATTAAAGGTGTGTGCCACCACTGCCTTGTAGTTTTTTTTAAATAGTTTTTTTTTAAATTTATTTTTATTTTTAATTGTGTGTGTATGTGCGTGCGCGCGCGCGTGCGCGCGCACACACACACACACACAAAAGTGAGGGTGTTCCAGGAGACTAGAGGCATCAGATCCCATGGAGCAAAAGTCATAAGAGGTTGTGGACCACCTGATGAGGGTGCTAGAAACTGGTCCCTGGCAGAGTATTATGTACTCTAAACCACTGAGCCATCTCTCCAGCCCTTGTTAGAAGTTCTTTCCCCCACTTTTGTGTCATTTTTCTGTCTCCCTTTTGGCAGTGCTGGGCATCAAACCTGGGCATCACCCATGTTGAGAGTGCTAAGCTACTGAGCCACACCCTTGGTTTTCTCATTTCTGTGTGGTTTTCGAGCATCGATCTTTTGAACTTTCGTACGTCTGATTCTGAGGTTTTATCTGTAGCTCTGATATTAGCACTTGAGGTCTGTTTCCCTAGAGATGTTCATTTTCTCCTTTAACCGTAGGGAGCCAAACGGAAGCAAGAGTTCTAAAAGGAGGAGGGTTCCTTCTGTATGATGTTCCGTGAGCGACTGTGATGCTGGGACTCCACCTTTCCAACCGTCTTGTGAATTTAAGACATTCCCAAGTAAGGAAGGGTGGCCCACTGAGGGGGACAGTGGGTAATTAGGTTTGTTTTAGGCTTATCTCAGGCTAGCAACAAATTTGAGCTCAGTTCCCTCTGGGAAGAGCCCTGCTTGCTTTCTGGTCCCTAAAGTCAGTCTAGCCATGTAGGAACACACACACCTCTCAGAAGAACCTCCTTTCCATAGAGCAGAACAAAGAACTCACTATTTGTTTTCCTTACCACCAAGAGACCAGAGAGGAATGGGCAATGTAGCAGTGCATTTGGTGTGAAATGAAGTTGTTTTCATTGATGCTCAGGACAGAGTTACTTACTGCCCCAAATATTTCAATGTCTGGCTCAGTGTGGAAAGAAGAGATCGGTGAACCAACCAACTCCTTCTGGCTTAGGAGTCACTGAACAAGGTGACTTGTGAAATTAGTCAAAGGCTTCAATTGATCACCAACAATAAATAGTTATGGATTTCCCTGTACATGCTCTTTACTTTTTAAAATTTAATTTTTAATTTTTAATATTTTTATTGAACTATTTATTTTTCTCTGCTCCCCACCTTTCCTCTCCCCTCCCCTTCTACCTTCTCCCAAGGGCCCCTTGTTCCCAATTTACTCAGAAGAAATTGTCTTTTTCTACTCCCCATGTACAAGCTTCTTAACAAGCTCTATTTTAAAGATAACTCTCACCATAATGAGGAGGCCAATTCAGTACAGTAAGCAGACAGTGACCCTTCCCACCTTAGTGTTGTTTAAATCCTTTAGAACATGAGGGAGGGAAAAAGACATCCCAGGAGGAAAGATAGGAGCAGCCACTTCCTCAGTAGCTTTGAGGCAGGTGACAAGGAAGTAGTCACAAGGTGGAAAGGGAGAACTGACTCTTCCTTTGGGTGTTCTTAGTCTTAGTAGAAGAATTTAGAAAAAGACTCAGAAGAAAGTCAGAAAACAATTTTATTAGAAATTTTTAGAATTTAAGAATTTATAAGAATTTAAGAAAAACGTTGAGCAGGTTAGATGGACATCTTTGGTAGCCTTCGGAAGAGGAGATCGAGTAGAGAAAGGGCTTTTAAGTAAGGCCTGGAATAGAAAGCAGCGGTGCTGGATTGGAATGAAAAATGTCCCCCTAGGCTCAGGCGTTTGAACTGGCGGCTCCTAGTTGGCAGTGTTGTTTGAGAAGGGTCAGGAGGACTCACTCGATGGAGGAAGTGTGTTGGGGGTGGGGTTTGAGAGTCTAAAAGCCTCACTCCTAGTTCACGCTGCAAAAGTAAGCTTTTTCTCCTTCTAGGTGATGACCTCTGGTATGTTGTTCAGGATCAGAGCTGACTAATTTAGCTGTTCCTCGAAGTGCAGCGCTCCACACGGCCTCCACAGCCGCGGGGAGAGAATGAAGGTGGTCTCCCACACAGCTTCTGTCCTAAGGAGACCCCCCCCCCACGAGGCACAGGGGCTCTTGCCGAGCTCTAAAGTGGAACTAAGATGGGGTGGGTTTCTGAGTCGGGGAAGAGATTCAAGGGCACACAGGAAACACACCTTTTTATATTAATCGTAAAAGTTAGGATATGGATTAGTAGGTTCATTACAGCATACTCATACATGCTTAGTTCCGATTCGGTGCCCACCTCTCATCTGTTGCTTCCCCTTTGCACCCTGAAAACCATCACCGCCCTTTGCTTTCTTGTCTCTCGTTCCCTCTTCCTTAGGATCGCCTCTTTCCAGTTTCACATGCACATACATCATGTCTTAGTGTTCCTACTGCTGTGATAAAACATCATGGCCAAAAAGAAAATTGGGGAGAAAAGGATTTCCTTGGCTTACAAGTCCACATCATTGTTCGTGCCAAAGGAAGTCAGGCAGGGACCTGGAGGCAGGAGCTGATGGGTGGGTGTTGCTTACTGTCTTGCTCCCCATGGCTTGCTCAGTCTGCTTTCTTCTGGAACCCAGGATCACCAGTCCAGAGATGGCACCACCCACCATGGGCTGGGCCCTCCCTGATCAATCACTAACTAAGAAAATGCCTTACAGACTTGCCTACAGCCAGATTTTAGGGAGGCATTTTTTTTTTTAACTGAGGTTCCCTCCTCTCAGATGACTGTAGGTTGTGTCAAGTTGACCTAACACTATCCAGTGCTCACGCGTGCGCACACACACACACACACACACACACACACACATGCGTGCACACAGATACACATGCAAACATTACACAAGGGTCAGGGGGTGTTAAACTTACATTCCATACTAGACAGAGAACGTGATGTTTCTCTGTACTCCTTCTTCCTCATTTCCAACCCCTGGGCATAGAAAGCCCTCAGGTCACCAGTGACACAGCCTTAAGATGGCTATAGCTCTGTCTGCTCCAGTTTCTAGAACCCCTGCTGAACAGGAGCCTAAAGGCTCTTATACATGGTGCCTGATCTTCCTGCCTGAAGTCTTCCTGAGACCACAGAAGATGGCCTGATTTCTATCCTTCAGGCTGTTTCCTCCATGTCCTGACTAAATTTTTGTTGTTTCTTTTGTGCATGTGTGTGGCCGTGTTTGAGTATATGTGGGTACCCATGGGTAAGAGTACAACTTCAAGCGTTGGTCCTCAGGTACTATCCAGCTTGTTTTGCAAGGCAGGGTTCCCACTGGCCTGGAGCCCATCAATTAAGCCTACCCAGTATTGGGATTATATGTTTTGATTCATACATGTAAAGAAGTCACCATGTCATGCTTCTTTACATGAATTTTAGGGATAGAATCAGGTCCTCATGCCTGCAAGGCAAGCACTTTATATACCGAGCCAGCTCCCAAGACTATTTTGTTTTGCCTTTTATTTCGTTTATTTATTATTTTTGGACAGGGTCTGTGGTAGATCAGATTGACCTGGAACGCCCCACGTAGCCGAAGACGACCTTGAGTTTCTTACTCCCCTGCCTCCACTTCCCTTTCTGAGCTCTGGGTTAATTTACAGTGCATCTTATGCAGTCTTATGCAGAACAACAAAGACATTTTTATGGCACTGGAAAGATCAGTTGTGCCATTTCATTCAGAAGGGAGAAATAAATATGTTTCGTTCTTTTTTTAATCAGCCAACGATTCCTGCAATCTATCCTTCTGACTGCAGACCATTAAACACTGTCAAGGAATTACAAACAGCGGCTCTCCATGGCATTGGCTTCTTTTTCAAGCTCCTTGCTTAGCCATGATTTTCTGCACAGGCCTGGGCACAGCTACCACGGGAAGGGCAGTGATTGCCTTTGCCCACCGGCTAGGCTTCCTTCCTTCCCTTCGATCCTATCCTCCATCGCTTCCCGGTAGCTGGTGTTTGGCAGCATCCTCCATGCCTCCTGGTGCTCCTACCCTGTGCTCCTTGCCAGCTGGTGTTGAGAAACACGACCAGGCAGGAGCCAGCAGACACACACTTCTTGCTTGCTAAGCTCTGACTCAGACACAAAGTTGGTTCTGCGGACCGAGCATAATTCAAGACCAAACTCAGAGTGAAGCAGCAATTTGACTTGGTGAATAAATACTGACTGAATGGGAGTTTCCCTTTCTTCTCCTTTAAGCTCAGTTGGTAGAGTGCTTGCCTGGCATGCATGAAGCCCTAGGTTCCATCCCCAACACCATACAACCAGGACATGGTGTAGCTCTCTGACTCTGGGTATCAGCACCCCTCTGCCCTAGCTCTCAGGCCGAGAGGTCTCAGATCTGGAGTCACATATCAAACTGTTTAGAATATAAAGCATTATTTTTTTTTCAAGCCAAGTGTGGTGATGCATACCTGTAATCCCAGTACTCAGGAGGTGGCAGCAGGAGGATCAGGTATTGAAGATCATCCTCACCAACATAGGAAGTTTGAGGCCAGCCTAGGATGCAAAGATCCTGTCTTAAAAAGAAAAGGAAACCCTTACACCTGTGGTTTCTCACTGGGTGAGAAGGTGCCATGCTGCCCACAGAATGAGACTAGAGGCCTACAACCCCGTTTGGAACCTCACCCATGTGTTCTGCACTAAGTACTAGGGAGAGCAGGTTCTCTGGGTGGACCCCCACCCTTCCACAGCCTATAGGATCTGGCTCTGAGGCCCTGCAGGACACCTGGTTTGACTACTGACGCAGTGACCTCAATCTTATCACATCTTTATTTATCCCATCACAGGAGCGGAAACTCTACAGCAGGCAGCTGTGCGCCAAGTTCACCACAATCATCCCTCAAAGTGACCTCTGTTCTTGTATAAGAAAGGCTCACCAAGACCAGCTAGCCTGGGTCTGAAAAAGCATGGGATAAAACCGGACTTACATAGCGGACAATGAGGACTACTGAGAACTCAAGAACAATGGCAGTGGGTTTTTGATCCTACTGCACATACTGGCTT
>NC_022011.1:36087151-36089711 GCF_000317375.1 Microtus ochrogaster | reverse complement strand
TGTAGACCAGGCTGGTCTCGAACTCACAGAGATCCGCCTGCCTCTGCCTCCCGAGTGCTGGGATTAAAGGCGTGAGCCACCATCGCCCGGCTTTTATTTTTCTTTTATGGGGCTGGGATATTTCTCCTACAAATAATAATGAGTTGCTATTATTGACAGTAGTTATACCCATTTATTTATTCAGAGTGAATCAGGTAGACCTAGGATAATATATTAAAATATGACACTACCACCCACAGGTGGTAGTGCATGATTATGTGCCAGGTAAAGTTTTCTTTAATTTTTACTTTTATGTGCATATGTCTGTGTGAGATTATCAGATCCTGGAGTTACAGACAGTTGTTAGCTGCCTTGTGGGTACTGGGAATTGAATCCGGGTCCTCTGGTAAAGCCATTGGTGCTCTTAACCACTGAGCCATCAGTCTAACCCCAACCAGTAAAAT
Source organism: Microtus ochrogaster (assembly GCF_000317375.1). Lineage (NCBI taxonomy): Eukaryota > Metazoa > Chordata > Mammalia > Rodentia > Cricetidae > Microtus > Microtus ochrogaster. Next base: position 36,089,268 of record NC_022011.1, on the reverse strand, counting down.
TTTTAAAAAGTTCTCCAAATTGTTTTTTAAGTTTCATCTATGTGTGTATTTTTCTGAGATTTATTTTTATTGTTTTAAATTATTTATATATGTATATATCTATGTGTGTGTGTAGTTGATGGTCAGAGGTGTTAGATCCCCTGGAACTGGAGTTACAGGCAATGGTTACTGCCACATGGCAGAGGATAGATAAGAAATATGGATTAATTTAAAATGTATGAGTTAGCTAGTAACAAGCCTGAGCTATTGGCTGCACATTTATAATTAATAATATAATAATGATAAGTCTCTGAATGGTTATTTGGGAGTGACTGCTGAGACACAGAAAACTCTGCCTATGCTCAGTTCCTCTGTATGAGTTCTTAACTGCTGAGCCCTCTCTCCAACTCCATTGTCATGTCATCATTGTTATTATTGAGACAGACATCAGGGAGCCCAGGGTGGCTTCAGATCTGATTTGCAATCAGAGCCTGCCTTCACCTCCTGCTTCCACCTCCCAAGTGCTGAGATGGGATGTGCAGGGGCACCAACACGCCCAGCTCTCAAATTCTCATCTCAATATAAGATGCTACATCATCAGGGCAAAGGCCCCCCGTGGACTCCAAGTCTGACAGTGGAATGTGACTAAAACATTTTCCCTGAACAGTGGTCTGTCTGCTAAAAGGTGAATGCAAATTTCCAAACTCTTCTTAGGACATAGACACTTCAAAAACAAAAGAGCAAAACCCCAACTTTACTTATTAGAGTGTGTGTGTGCGTGTGTGTGTGATGTACATGAGTGCATGTGTGTATATGTGTGTGTGTGGATGTGTGTGTGTGATGTACGTGTGTGTGTGTGTGTGTGTGTGTGTGTGAGTGTGGCATGCATGTGCCACTGTGCACATATAGAAGTCAGAAGGCAACTTTATAGACTGGGTTCTCTCCATTTGCTCTTACCTGGATTACAGAGGTGGAGTCCAGATCTGCAGGCTTGCATGGCTAGTGCCTTCCTGAGCCATCCTGCTGGCTGGGCCAGTAGATCAGAACTCTTTGCAGTTCAGAATAGATTCCTTTCACAGATTCTAACCATCTGCTTCTAATACGATCATCAGTAAATGTTGCTAAATCACTGTGGAACATACTTTAAAATGAGAAGAAATGTTTCTAGTTCTTAAGCAGTTTTTTTTTTCCTACTTGGCTTACTTGGGAGAGATAAATGAAAGGAAAAGGATGAAGGCTGGTAGGTAGGAGTGGTTAAGGAGGAAACCCTCGGGAAGTGCAGCTCACCCCAGGCCAGGCCACTTGTATGGTATATATTCTACTCTTCAACCGTACTGTGGGCTGCTCATTATTGTGACACCTGATAAATGAACAAAGCCCCTGGGGACTGGAGGATATTGAGTCTGTTGTGCAAGCTTGGATAGCTGCTTTGCAAAATGGAACTTGCATTTCTTCTATTTTTTTTTCTGAAGCAGAGGGTGTTTTGTTTGTTTGTTTGTTTTTTGTTGCCCTGAGTGTCCTGGAACTCACTCTGTAGGTCAGGCTGGCCTTGTACTTAGTTGAGATCCGCACCTGCTTCTGCCTCCAGAGTTCTGAGATGAAAGGTGTATGCCATAACTGACTGACAGAGCTCGCATCTTAAATACCCGTTCCTTCCCTAGATGCCATCTGTGGGAACCTATTAAATGCTTTCATCCATGTTGGGCATTTGTATGCCTTCTTTATACAAAACAGACTTGGCTCTATTCCTTGGCCAATCTGGACTCAGTGCATTCATTTTCTGGATCCCTCTCAGCACCCCTCGGTACAGCACCCATCGGTACAGCACCCCTCAACTAGCACACCTCAGTATAGCACTCTTAAGCTAGCACCATCAGTGCAGTCCCCCTTAAACACATCACACTTGGTTCCTGGACACTGTTTCCACCTTCACACCAGCATCCCCCTCCACCCTCATCAAAAAGGAAGCAGCCTCCGACCATTGGAGCATCAGGTAACTCAAAGACACCTCACTGGCGATTCTTCGTTGTCTTCTACATCAGCTCAGGTTTTCTTAATTACCATTGACTAAGTTTTTTAACTGTAAGGAAATATATGTGTGTGTGTGTGTGTGTGTGTGTGTGTGTGTGTGTGTGTGT
>NC_022011.1:36081776-36087051 GCF_000317375.1 Microtus ochrogaster | reverse complement strand
TATATATATATATATTTGGGGCATATATCCCAGGATGGCCTCAAAGTTGCTATGTGGGCAAGGATGACCCTGAAATTTGGACCCTTCTGCCTCCACCTCTTGGGTGCTGGGATTATAGGCATGCACTGCCATGCCTAATCATGTGCTTCTGGGATAGAATCTAAGGCTTCAGGTGCGCCAGGTACGTACTCTGCCAATGGAGCTACAGCCTCCAGTTCAGGAAGGTAAATTTTTAGTCACAAAAATAACCCTGGATAAAAGTAGGCAAACAGCCTTCCTGGGTGTGGTGGTTCAACTGTAAGCCAGCACTAGAGAGGTAGGACCAGCCTAGGCTACATAATAAACCAGCCTGGGCTACAAAGTAAATTTGATGCCAGCTTGGACAACATGAGACCCTATCTCAAAACTATAGAAAAAAAATTAAGTGGGCAAAGAAAAGGATTCACGGGTCTTTCCACAAATGTACAGGAAAATCTTTGAATAGTCATCCTTCATTGCTTTTTTAAAATTAATAACTTATGACCATTGCTTTTTAAAATATTTATTTATTTATTATGTATATTCTGTCTGCATGCCAGAAGAGGGAACCTGATCAAATTACAAATGGTTGTGAGCCACCATATGGTTGCTCGGAATTGAACTCAGGACCTCTGGAAAAGCAGCCAGTGCTCTTAACCTCTGAGCCATCTCTCCAGCCCCATGACCATTGCTTTTTATAGTAACCCATGACCCTTAAGCTTCAACACTTGCATTTTATCTGGCACCTTTAATGAATAGGTTTCTTTATCAGTGAGTTTTTTATGAAGCAAGCATAGCAGGCACGGGGCCTTCCGAACGCCTTCTGGCTCTGTGTACCTATCTCTGATCTTTATTTTTATTTATTTATTTTTATTTTTTGGTTTTTCGAGACAGGGTTTCTCTGTGGCTTTGGAGCCTGTCCTGGAACTAGCTCTTGTAGACCAGGCTGGTCTTGAACTCACAGAGATCTGCCTGCCTCTTCCTCCCGAGTGCTGGGATTAAAGGCATGCGCCACCATCACCTGGCTATCTCTGATCTTTAAAGATGGTTCAGAAATTGGAAGTTACAGGAAAACTATCAAAAAAAAAAACCATTCAGTTCCTTCAAATGCATCCCATGAATCATTTATTGGAGGAATGAAAGAGGAGGACATTTCTGAGTTTGTCTGTTACTTAGAAGAGCTCCGCAGCATTCTTCCAGAGGCAGCCAGAGAAACCTTCTTCTTAACTGTAGAGATAACTCTGTAGCTCAGAGTCCAAGGGCTTGGCTGTGCCTGTCACAAGCTTTACTCTAAAAGTTGCTTTCTGAGGGCCTGATCAAGTGGGAATCCTGAGGAAGTGGATTCTGTGGTTACTTTGCCCGGGTCTTTGCACCCCTCTTACTGCTGGGTTCTACCAAAGTCAGTAAGTCACACCTGAAGAAGCAGGTCCCTAGACCCAGAGAGGCTATTACAATAGCTTCCAGTAGCTATGTCTTCAGAATTGAAGCATTCCCTCCCTGAGGGAGGAGGGATCTTCTAAAACATGGGAAGCCCCTGGAATGTAAAAAAGACTTAGAAAGTCTGGAAGTTACAAGATGAAAAGGCCTCTCCCCTAGGCTATAAAAGCTAGAAACAGTGATTGGGAAAAAAGACTTCTCACTCATGCTACGGACACCTCTGTAAGTAGCCCAATGAGTTCAGCAGACCACGAAGCTAGACTTGGGGTGACTTGCTTCTTTGGTCTATCTTCAGTGCTTTGGGAATAGATGCCTGATCCCGTGGCCCCAGGAAAAGTCACCCAGAACAGCAGAGATACCACATCAGGAGACCTGGAACTATTTTATACCCAGCCCAAGAATTCCTCTCATTTTATATACAGATTTGGAAGCCACCCAGGAATGGTTGTGGACTCATCTTTGGTGACCTAGGATCTGGCAGAAAAGTTGGAACTTTAACCTGGAAGTTGGTCTGGACTGAGGTTTGAGATCTCTGGAATTCATCTCGTCCAAGTTTTCATACTCTCAAGTGTGTGCCTAGGAGAGCAGCCACCACACGCTGAGCCTGCACAGCTGAGCGCCCGAGGGAGGGCTGGCAACTCTTCGTCATCAGAATTCCAGGAACTGAGGAGTATATGCTTGGGCAAACATTCCCTCAAACAGCCACTAAGTGCTACACACCAGTCATGAATGTGGTGACCTCGCACACTGCACAGTGACAGACTGTCTGTGCTCCTTATTTTAAATGTGGAAGACCCAAGTGGAGCGCTAGAAACTTCCGTCCTGGGGCCCTACTCAATCAGCAATACCTTGGGCCTCACAAATAGGAGTCTGCATTTCCGAGTGTCTGGGTCTGACTGTAGACCCATTCACTCCAATTTGTCATTCTTTTCAATAAAAAAAAAAAACCTTAAGGAAAAGACTAATGTAAATATTTTTGTATATGTGTGGAAGGTAGGGTGCCCTGCACCACACTTCCCTTCTGTGTTTTATTTCTGGGAAGATACAACTGAAGGGTCACAGTCTTTTCATTGCTCTGGGAACATGGAAAGTTAAAGAGAAACAACAGTAAAAATGGGGTCTTGGGGTGAATATGAGATAAACATTTCACTTGGTCTGAATAATGTTTAGCATAATTGGAGAAAAATTCAGGCACCATGTGCACACCATAATACTAGTATATGAGGCAGGAGGCTTTGTAGCTAAGTGTGGACGGGGTTTTCTGTCCCTTCTGGTCTTGTAGCCATTAAGTCCCAAAGAATCACACAGAGGTCTACATTAGTTATAAACTGATTGGTTTATCAGCTCAAGCTTCTTATTCACTAATTCTTATAATTTACATTAGCAATATTTTTTCTGAGTTAGCCATGTGGCTTGGTACCTTTTTTGGCAAGGCAATTGTATCTTGCTTTCTCTGAGGCTGGGTCACAATTGCGGACTTAAACTTTTCTCTTTTTAGAATTGCCATCGTCCCACCTCTACTTCCTGCCTGGTTGCCCCACCTATACTTTTTGGCTGGCTATTGGTCAATCAGCATTTTATTAAAAATATTATGAGTGACAGGATAAATGACCATTGTCCCACAGCATCCCCCCCCACACCTAAAAAATCTCTGGTAGGAATGGATGGCCCAGATGTCTGAGTTCTACATCCAGAAAAGATTCAAGACTGATGCCTGAGATGATCAAGCCTCACAAGATACTCCAATTAATACTTGATCATAATTCTAAATTTTCTTTAGGTCCCCATAAGATTATTAGTGCCCACAATCAACAGGAAGTAGCCTAAAAAACTATGCCCACATTCCCAAAAAACGGACTATGGATATTTTCCTTTCTTTAAAATGTTGGTTATAAGTTGTTATGGATAATAGTAAAAAAAAAAAAAGCTAAACAAAGGATATTAGATTCAGAATTCTTGCTTTAAAAAAAAGTTGCGAGGAGTGCTGTGGGGCAATGGTCTTTTATCATGTCACTTGTATTATTTTTAATAAAATGCTGATTGGCCAGTACTGACTGGGAAGGTGTGGAGGTTTTGAGGTGCCTAGTACCTGGTACCACAGATGGTAACTGAAGGGAATAAATGTTTTAAGTGCTGTCTAAAATGTGCCCCCATTTTCCTGATAGCACGTGACTCTCATTCAGAAATACGACCTTTGGTCAACAAATATGTCAGGCTTTCGGGTAAATTTAATCAATAGACACCGTTCTTTTATTCTCCCCCAGACCAGGATTTCATATCTCGTTTCCTTCCATTAGCATTAATATAAAGCAGCAATTGATAGCCAGCCATATCGACAGACCCTCTTGGGCACAATCCAGGAGGACTTTAAATCACTTATTCCCAGTATGATTCACAGAGTGGGGAGAGTGGGCAGTCACGCGGTATTTCTGTACGAAGCTGAAACAACGCGTCTCTACCTTCACTGACACGACCCAGCCTAACTAATGAGAAGGGCTGTGCCCGTCTCTCAGCGTCCCGAATCATGGCCCCAGAACTACTTGTCTGGACTATGAGGGTGTGGAAATGTGGGCCACAGTGTTGATTTTGGAAGCTAGGCCCCTGCATGCCTCAGGGCTGAGAATTTACTCTCACTCGGTTGGTTCATCCCTCGCTAGTGTCTTTCTTTAAGAGGGGGACCATGCAAACCCATCTCAGATTCTCTTGCCTTGATCAACTATTAAAGGTCAGGCTGCCACTAGAGTACATAGATTAGTAGGCCTCGGTTTCTACCCTGCAGGGAACGAAGCCCAAGGTGTAACGCATGGAATGTTTGCTTTGCCAAGTGTTCGAATTACTTTCCCAAGGACAAAGTTGTCTTACTTCATCTTCTGTTCCTCTAGCTGTATATCCAAGACTGGGAAACTTCTGACATGTCCCCACATACCCCACCCCTTGCACTATTCCCAAATCCAGGAAGGCAGCGAGTTTGGGCTGACATCTGCTTGTCACTGGATGAAAGCCTGGTGCTGTATTGTCAGAAGGTGGAGTTGTCACATAGCAGACAAAGCCAGTGTGCCAGCTTGAGTCATTCCTCTGTATGAAGCCACCAGTGCCATCCTGGTGCCCTATCTTCGTGATCTCCCCTACTTCTCATCACCTTGGGGCCCTGCCTTCCCAGGCCAGTAGTGTAAGAACCATTAACATAAGAACACAAGGGTTGTTGTTTGAAACACGTGAACTTTGGGGAGAAACATTTAAATCAAAGTATCTGTTAGTTTGGTGTTTTGGATAAAAAAGAAAAATGAAGGCTAGGGATATGACCCAGTAGAGTGCATGCCAAGCAAGTGCCAGGCTCTGGGTTCAATCCCTGGTACTGGGAGTTGGAGGTGGGGTGGGGGGGTTGGTGGGGGGAGAAGGCAGTATTTTGTTGCAGGCAGAGCTCAATTGGGAAGTTAGTACCCTGTATTCACAAGGTGCAGGGTTTAATCCTTAACACCCCATGAATTGGATGTAGTGGTCCATGCCTGTGATCCTAGCACTACAGTGAGAGAGACAAAGGGATCACAAGTTTAAGGGCAGCCTATATGGGACTCCCCTGCCTTACCCCTACCCCTGCTGCTCCAACACATACATATACAGAGAAAGAGAGAGAGAGAGGCTCCCACATGCACATACATAGAAAGAGAAAGACATCCCGACAGACAGACAGATACACACACACAAACACACACACACACACACACACACAAAGAGAGAGAGAGTGAGAGAGAGAGGCGCTCCAACATGCACATACATAGAAAGAGAAACTCCAACAGACAGATACACACACAAACACACA
>NC_022011.1:36077939-36081676 GCF_000317375.1 Microtus ochrogaster | reverse complement strand
AGAGAGAGAGAGTGAGAGAGAGAGGCGCTCCAACATGCACATACATAGAAAGAGAAACTCCAACAGACAGATACACACACAAACACACACACACACAGAGAAAGTCCCAACAGACAGACAGACACATACACACAGAAAGAGGCCTAGACAGACAGATAGACAGACACACACACACACCGAGACAGAGACAGACAGACAGACAGAAGTTAGATGAGGTCATCAGTGGTGAATCAGTGAGTGTCCACCAACACGAACTTTTAAATTTGCTCAAAACATAAGATCTATCTATCTATCTATCTATCTATCTATCTATCTATCTATCTATCTATCTATCTATCTATCTATCATCTATCTACCTACCTTTCTATGTTTTTTTTTTTTTCAAGACAGAATTTCTCTGTATAATAGCCCTAGCTGGTCTGGAACCCACTCTTTAGACCAAGCTTGCCTTGAACTCATAGAGATCCTCTTGCCTCTGCCTCCAGAGTGTTGGAATTAAAGGTGTGCACCACTATTCCTGGCATAAGATTTATTTTTGATAAAAGTTTTTTTTAACCGTTTTGCTGAGATCTTGAGTGTAAAGTTGTAGATTTACCATTTATGACAATGCCGTGTCAAATATCAAAAGCTTGTGCCTGGCCAGGAATGGTGGTGTAACCTTTAGTCTCAGCATTCAAGAGGCAGTGGCAACAGATTTCTGTGAGCTCCAGGCCAGCCAGGGTTACACAATGAGACCTTTTCTCAAAAATAAACAAACACGATTTTTCTTTTTAAAAACGCTTGGCAGGATACATCTATGTAGACACTCGTGTGTGTGTGTGTGTGTGTGTGTGTGTGTGTAAAGGCTAGGGGATGATTTCAGAAGTCTTCATTAATTTATCTTTTGAGATAGGGTCTGTGTTAGTTAGGGTTTCTATTGCTGTAAAGAAACACCATGACCACGGCAACTCTTACAAAAAAAAAAACATTTAATTGGAGTGGTTCGTTTACAGTTTCAGAGGTTCAATCCATTGTCATCGTGGCAGGGTGGCGTTCAGGCAGACCTGAGGCTGGAGTAGTAGCTGAGAGTCCTCCAGCAGGGAGTAAGGAGTCAATCGAGTATCACACTAGGCAAAGCTTAAGCAAAAGAGACCTCAAAGCCTGCCCCCACAGTGACACCTTCCTCCAACAAGGCCACATCTACTCCAACAAAGCCACACCTCCTAGTACTGCCACTTCCATGGGGGTCAATTATATCCAAACTACGGCAGGGTTGCTTGCTGACCCTGAGGCTCACTGGTTTGCCTAGATCTGCTGGCCAGGAGGCTCTGGGATCCTCCCATTGCTCTCTCCCCAGTGCTGGGCTTAGAGACACCCACCATCTCACCTGGCTTCTGTGCTGCTCGTGATCCAGACTCAGGCTTGCTGGGCACACACATCACTGGCTGAGCCATCTCCCGGCTTGGTTCCTAGGCCTTCCTCACTTCCCATACAGTCCCTAACAGATCCTGAGGGTGGAAAGGGAAGCAGATATGATGATTTTCCCCAGCCATGGAAGGCGCTGGTGAAAGAGTTGGAGAAGAGTCAGATTGCAGTCTCTTGGGCTGGGAGAATGGTTCCTTAGAGGCATCTGGCTTCTGTGCGGTATTTGATTGTGACTGGGGACTGTTTGACTCAGGGAAAAAAGAGAGGCATGAGACTCTGAGAAGGGAATTTCTGAGATCATAAAGAATGTGGTTATGCATGAAGAGCACATCTTGGAAATGAACTGTAAACATACTGCTATGGAAAACAAAACCAACATCCTCAACCAACAGATGAGGAGGGGGCCGTTCCTCGGGTGGTCTTCTCTAAAGCTCCCCAGAGGCCAGCCATTTAACCTCCATCGTTCCCGTGTCACAAACACGCTCTCTGCTTGTCAGGGTGTTCTTCCCTGTAATTAGATGCCCAGAAATGGTGGGAAGAAAAGGGACGTGAAAAGACTCATTACGTGTCATTGGCAGGGCTTCTTAGAGTCAAGAGCACTCACTGGTCAGGCCAAAGCTGCTTTGGGGATAGCAGCCTGTGTGTATGGCGCAGTTGGGGCTAAGGCCTGACAGGGAGATGGGGCCAGAGACACAGGCTCTGCCCTGGGAACATGGGCTGCTCACTTAAGGAACCCTGGTCACAGCCAGGATGGTTACAGTTTGCATCCTACATGCCTGTCAAAGTCTTATGAGAGTTGACTTGAGGACAGGGATCTCAGGGAGCTTTTCAGCAGAAAATGGGCCTCGGACTGGCTGATGAAAACAGGAAAATCAGAAGTGCTGAGCTGATAACTAGGAGGATGCATATATACACTTTGCATGTGATTTGCATGCATTAGCTGTTTGTGAGGTAGAATACTGCTGTGGGAATGCCTGCATCCAGTCACCAATAAAACCATGTGGAGTGGTACTATGCAGACAGCATGTGATTTCTATTTGTCGGTTCATTTATTTATTTATAGAAACAGGATCTACTGTAGTGCAGGCTAACCCTGAACTTGCTGTATGGACAAGGATGATTTGAACGTCTTATTCTCCCTAGCGCTGGGATTCTCTGAGTGTGCCGCTATGGTGGTTTATGAAGTGCCAGGAATAGAACCCAGAACTTCATTGATGCTAGCAAACACTCTACTGACTGAGCTACATCTCCGGGCCTTTGGTTCATTTTAGTTTTTAGTGTTCAAAATTTTTTTATTTTTTAATTAAAATTTTATTAGTTCCTTGTGTATTTTCATCAATTGGTTCTCTCTCCATCCCCCCAGGATCCCCACTTTTACCCCAGTCCCCTACCTTTCTGCTTTGGGTCTTCTTTTATTTTGTATTCTGTATATGTGTTGCTTTTATTGGCTAATAAATAAAAAAAAACTGCTTTGGCCTGTGATAGGGCAGAACAGAGCTAGGGGAAAACTAAACTGAATGCTGGGAGAGAGTAGGCAGAGTCAGGGAGACACCATGGAGATGCCATGTAGCCGCCAGAGGAGAAAGAGGCAAGCTGTTAGTCAGAACCTTGCCAGTAGGCCACAAGCCTTGTGGTAAGATATAAAATAATAGGAATAGGTTGATTTAAGGCATAAGAGCTTGCTAGAAATACACTAGAAATATTGGCCAAACAGTATTGCAATTAATACAGATCTCTGTGTAATTATTTCGGTTCTGGGCAGCCGGGAACAAACAAGCAGCCTCCTACTACAGTCACAGTGTGACAGTGGAAGCATGTGCTGGCCTCTGCTCTCAGAGTGATCTGCACAGCAAAGCAGGCTGGGTTAGGAATGTCCACACTTCTGCTCGAGACAAGGAACGGAAAGGAACTTGAGAACCTATTTCCTCTTAAGATGGAAGTTGTACACATCACTTTGGTGATGGAGGAAGGTCATTGGTTAAAAAAAATAAAGAAACTGCTTGGCTAGCCCTCATAGGTTAAAACATAGGTGGGAGGAGTAAACAGAACAGAATGCTGGGAGGAAGAGGAAGTGAGCTCAGACTCAACAGCTCTCCTCTCGGGGGCAGACGCCTCAGAGAGACACCATGCTCCCCTCTCCAGGGTGGACGCGAGAGCTCTGCTCTCTGAGACACACGCGATGAAGCTCCGACCCAGGATGGACGTAGGCTAGAATCTTCCTGGTAAAACCGGTGCTCACAGATTATTAGGGATGGGTTGATCGGGATATCAGAATTAGCCAGTAAGGGCTAGAGCTAAAGGGCCAAGCAGTGTTTAAAAGAATACAGTGTCCG
>NC_022011.1:36075211-36077839 GCF_000317375.1 Microtus ochrogaster | reverse complement strand
GCCAAGCAGTGTTTAAAAGAATACAGTGTCCGTGTAATTATTTCGGGTAAAGCTAGCCAGGTGGCGGGAAGCAGCCCGCCGCTCCTATTACTACACTTTGGTTCATGTGGGGCTGCTGATGGCTTGGTCACAGGGTACATCTGGCTTTACAGAGCTGGGGCATACTTTGTTGAGTGGTCACATGCCCAACTTAAACCACACCCACTGCTAGATGCTGTTGTGTAGTGTTGAGGGCATGTCACAATACTTTACAATCTTTCCAGGGGAAAAGTCACCCACCCATACAATTCTTATCTCTTTGTCACCTTCTTCCTTCTTCTCTTCCTCCAGCTTGCTTCTCCTCCTTACCTGTTCTTCTCTTCTCTCTTCCCTTCCTTCCCCTCCTCTCCACTCCCTTCCTCCTGGGGATGGAACCCAAGGCCTCACACATGCTAGGCAGGTGCCTTCCCCTAAGCTGTGCAGCAACTTAACTCTTAATTCTGGTTGCTTCTATATGGACATTTCCTGTTGCTGATGCTTGCTTAGAATTTCTTGGATCTATCTATCTATCTATCTATCTATCTATCTATCTATCTATCTATCTTCTATCATCTATGTATGTATCATCTATCTATCTATCTATCTATCTATCTATCTATCTATCTATCTATCTATCCATCCTCTATCTATGTATGTATCTATTATTATTATTATTATTATTATTATTATTATTATTATTATTATTAGTTTATTTTTCAAGACAGACCTTCTCTGTGTAGCCTCGACTGTCCTGGAACTCACTTTGTAGAGCAGGCTGGTCTCAAATTTACAGACATCTGCTTGCTTCTGCCTCCCAAGTACTGGGACTAAAGGTATGCACCACCGCTGTCTGGCTTGATTTGTATTTTCTTCACTTTGACAGAGTTCTCACCTAATTGACCTTTGTAGGAAAGAAATTCCAAGCTATCGTGGCAGGCTTCCTCATCCTTGGTTGTTGGGACCAATTGAGTCCTGGTCTTCAGCTGCTCTTCCCTGTCTAGAGCCTTCTAATTGAAGTTACTAAAAGCTGTGCTTTGCCTAGAAGATCAGAGGATGGGATTTTCACCTGTTGGCCATTGACTGCAGGGTATTTACGCCTACATGGTGCTGTTAAAGAGGGACTTTTGGTACCAGTGTTTGAAGGTCTGTGTGTCGGTCTGTCTGTGCATGTGTATTCTCAACCTCCAGCCCCTTGCCCGAAGCTCCTGAACTGGGTTCTAGTGCATAGAGCACAGACTGGGGGCCGTGGTGCGCGGCACTTGGCCCTTCAGAACGGATAATTTCTTGTCTGGCCCTGATAGAAGGGTAAATAGTACCCTTCTTCTTCCCAGTGAATTCTGGTAGAATCTGTAGACACGACAATCCCAAATTCCTCAAGATACTGCCAAATACCCCAGGGTGTGGTGAGGGAAAAACTGTCCAGTTACAACAGTGGCTAGTTGTGATGATGGGGATTTCTACTCTCTCTGCAGGTTTAGTGGTTACTTTTGTTTGTAACCACTTCAATTTTGTAACACTTGAATTCAGTTAGCTTCTGGGGACTGGGGCTCTAAGTAATTCATTCACAGGAACACTAGAATCCATACTAGGACATCTGAAATACTCTGTATAAAGATGAGGTCTCAACTTGCTACCATTTATAACCACCCAGGAAGAGGAACAGAGGCCCAGTGATAAATTAATCCTACCTTTCAGGTCCTGATTTCAGATCTAAATAGAGGGCAGGAAGCACGCGTCACTGAGCAGAACTGGTTAAGGTGTGGCCTTGCCCATCATCAAATCCATCGAGCTCCAGTCTGTCCTGACAAGAGACGTAATAAGTTGTCAGAACTCTGCAAAATCTTTTCCTGGAAGACATCCTCTTTCTGTGGATGGTACCAGGCTTCACACTTTTCCTTCTCCCAATATGAGATTCCTAGAGAAATTCCAATTTCTTGGGGTCCCTTGTTTCCACCGTTTGTCAGCCAAAGGAAGGATACAGTGTCTCTTTAGAACGTCTTCATTCTTGCAAGGTTACAATGTCAGATGGTAGACCTGAATTTAAGAGAAAGGTTATCTGGATGGGTCTGATCCAATCAGGAGAGTGCTTAGTGGGTTCTTCCTGGAAAGATATTTAAAATGCAAGAGGGATTTGAGCAGACTCTCTGTGCTGGTGAGGAGGTAGATGAGGAAGTGCTTGGCAGGAGAAATGTAGGATGCTCAGTCCCGCTGAGACTGGGGTCCTGGGGTCCTGCTCTGTCATTGGCTCCTGGGCTTCCTGCTCTCCATCGAAAGAATTAGTATGAGACACACAGTCATAGTAGAAAGGTAGAGTTTGTTACAAGTAAAGCTGGACACTCTCAAGACTGAGGGTGGGCATTGTGCAAAGGGGCCATTGTCAAGGAAAACTCTCTCAGGTGAGAGAGGCTCGTGTCCAGCATGACCAGTGTTCTAGCCCACACCATACATTTTTATTTATTCATTTGTTGTTGTTGTTTGTTTTCTTTTCAGAGACAGGGCCTCATATAGCCTCAGGCTGACCTCAAGCTCACTACATAGCTTAGGCTGGCTTTCAATTTTTTTTTTTTTAAATTTATTTATTTATTGAGGATTTCCGCCTCCTCCCCGCCT
>NC_022011.1:36048901-36069453 GCF_000317375.1 Microtus ochrogaster | reverse complement strand
CGCTGTGTCGCTGCTCCACCGGCGCCGCGTCTGCGCCGCTGCTCCGCCGGCGCCGCGTCTGCCTGGCTTTCAATTTTTTAAAAACATTTTTATTTATTAAAAATTTTAAATTCATTTATGCATTTTTTATGTATCAATGATATGTCTATATGTATGCTCACATGCTTAAAGAAGGCATCATATCCCATTATAGGTGGTTGTGAGCCACCATGTGGTTGCTGGGAATTGAATTCAGGACTTCTAGAACAGCAGCCAGAGCTTTTAATCACTGAGCCATCTCTCCAGACCAGCTTTCAACTCTTGATCTTTTCGTCTTTAACTTCCAAGTGCAAAGATTACAAAGTTGGATCACCAACCCTGGGCTGTATTTCTAAGATATTTTTCCAGGACAGGGTTTCTTTGTGTAGCATGGTTGTCCTGAAAATAGTTTTATAGACCAGGCTGGCCTCGAATTTGTAGAGATCTACCTGCTTCTGCCTTCTGAGGGCTGGGATTAAAGGTGTGTGCCACCACCACCATCACACAGCAATTTCTAAGGTTTCTAAGATATAGCCATAGCTTTCTGTGGGGAAATCCAGTGTCTCTGTCAACTTCCTGTTGCCTGCAAGATATACTTCTGAAGCTACTCCTCCAGCACCATGTCTGCCTGCAAATCGTCATGCTCCCCTCCATAATGATAATGGACTGAACCTCTGAACTATAGTCACCCCAATTAAATGTCTTCATTTATAAGAGTTGCCATCGTGTCTCTTCACAGCAATAAAACCCTAAGACACATAATAGAGACTGATTAAAAAACAACAACAACAACAACAAACGAACAGTAACCTCTGTTTAGATAGAAATCTCATGGTCTTTGTGATGGTTTAGTAACCATGTCTCTACCCATGGTAGGAGGTTAGACCTACATCCCATTTTTTTTTTAACCCATGACCCTGCAGTTCTGAGTTTCTGCTTGTACAGGCTGCTAACAAGGGTGGGGCCCACTGTCAATGCCTTTAACCCTGCTAATACTTGATTTGCTACCTAACACGGCCATAGGGATTAGAGCTCTACCTGGTGAACTTGAGAGAGGACCGGAGCTTCAGGTGCACACACAGCCTCCTACCACTGAGCAGAGAATCAGTCCCCCGTTTCTGAACTCTGAGCTCAGTGGGGCTAGTGAATTTCTACCGCATTCAGGCACTAGGAACGTTGTTCCTGCGCTTACTAGTTGGAAGGGGCATGAACAGCCGCTGGTACCTGTACTCAACTCCCAATTCCAATGGAGACTTTTGTCCTCGTGGATGGAAGGAAGGTGACCAGGTGACAGTACCAGAGGAGAGTCCACCTTTCACTAGAGTCAGCTGGCTTTCAGTGTGAGGGCATTTTATATTTCTGTTAGATTTCAGCTGCAATTCCCTGACAACAAGAGCATTCATGCTCACCTAAGATAAGGACATTAGTCTCAATATCTTTGTCCCTTTGCAGCTGTTGGGTTGCAGGAGTACAACCCTGGGGTGTAATAATTAAGCATTTTTTTGGGGGGTCTGACTTGCTCCTTCACTCTGCTAATTAGTCTCTTGCTTCTAGATGACCACAGTCACCTTCAGGTGGTGAAAGATCATCTAACTACCAATTAGTGTATTTAATTCAGAATGCCAGCCAAAGCATTTAGCTTTGTTCAAGGTTATAACTACATTTTTTTTTGTTGCCAACTGCTATAGTGTTGTTGTTGCTCTTATTTTAAATAGGATCTCGTGTATTACAAGTTGCATTAAATTCATTGAGGTGTAGCAAGGATGACTTTGAACTTGATTCTCCTACCTCCACCTGTCTAATGCTGTGATTACGTCAGTGTATCACCACAGCTGGTTTATGTGGCCTTGTGGAGGGAATCCAGAGCTTTGCCCATGAGGCCAGTGCTCTACCAACTGAGTTCCCCCTCGGCCTCTTCTATAGGCATTGGGAGAGTTAATTTTTCTCCAATCAGACTTTGACTCACCAACCCCTTCCTGCACTGGCTCTTAGGGCTTGTGAGGTCAGAGGAAGAAGAGAGAAAGGGATAAACCCAGCTTCTGTTTCTGTGGATGCAGCATCCTCAGTAGAGAATGTGCCTCTGAGAGCCTTTGAATGACCTCCAGCCAGCTATGAATCCCACCATGTCCAGTCCACAAAGATATGTCGGCTCAGGATGGCTGGACCAGGCATTAACCTGGTGATGGATGAATGGAGTGTCATTCCTCAGGAACTGCCCACTTTTTTTTTCTAGACAGTCTCTCACCAGCTTGCACTTTGGGGAGTAAGTTTAGTTGTTTGGCCTGTGTGCTCCAGGGATCCCCATCAGCAAGTCACTATGGCTTGATTAATGGGTTTTGGGGATTGAACTTGGCTTCTCATGTTGCTTAGAATCTTTATGTTCATTTTCTCCTTCTTACTTGGTGATGACTTTAACCCCACGGAGGAAAGGAGAGTATTTTTAAAGATAGCATCTCCTGTCTGTATTGGTACTCAGCTGAGGGACAAGGCACAGACCATGGTATCCTAGATGCCAGTTGGCTGAAACTGAGTGTTTAGCAAGATGACAGATGGTAGCACAGGAGGCAGAATTAGATGCAGAGTCTAGCTGGGGTGACAAGAGCTCACCATGCCCAGCACAGTGGAGACACAGTTTAGGGCCATTCTCCAAGGATGCAGGAAGCTTTCTATTACTAGTATTATTATTGAGAGGTGCTGGGGGCCTGCCCCAGTGGATGACAGGTTCAGAGAGGAGTGAGCAAGGCCCTGGGGATGGTGAGACTCTTGCACCCTGACTGACTGGCATCCAGACTACTTCTTCATTTGTACAGAATTCAGTAAGCAGGGATAGTTTCATGCTGTTCCACAACCCAGATCATATCGTTTTTATTCCGGACATGTGTATGACTTTTTTTTCTTGTGCACCTGGGGTCATAAGTTTACTCATCATTGATAAACTGTGACAGAACGGAGTTATCTTTCACAATCATTTTCCCTCAGGTTTAGTCATCATTGATAAACAGAGTTATCCTTCAGAATCAATTTTGCTCATCAACTCCGTAACTCAATTTTTAAAGGTATCTATCTGGAGCCCAATCTCAGGCTGCCAGGTTTTGCAGCTTCAAGAACGTTAGAGAGAAAGAAAATCTCCAAGCCACCCTAGGGGGATTGCCATGTCCTGAGCGCTGTAGTATTATTAACTCTTAGTGGTCAGAGTGCCCAAGAAAATCCTCAGGTCAAAGCTGCTGTCGTTATTATTCAATTTTTGGCCTAATACAACGTTTACATTTTATATCTTTAGAGAATTGGCCACATAACACCATAGTGGCTCTGCATGAGGTAACTTTTCTAACCAAGAGGGGTCCTGACCCCTTGTTCTTTGATCACCTCTCCACACCACTCTTTGCTCATCAAGTTGCTGTGTAGGGCACAAGTACCTTCAGCTCATCTAACTTTGTTACTGTATGTGCCACGTAATCGCCTGAGTGTATAGTAGGACGAGGCTTGTTATCTGATCTGTGGCCAACTCCTCTAGACCACCGAATCTTGCTGACATCTTAAAGTTCACTTTGTTTCGACTATCTTGTTTCTGAGTAAGCGCGGGGGCAGATGTTTTAAGAATATCTCAAAGCCTCATAAAGAAACCTCCTTACGTGTGTCATAATCTCCAAAGGATAAGGAAGACCTTCAAGTAGATAAGGATAGCTCCCTAAAAGTGGGAGGGGGAGAATACTTAGTGCTTTCCTAGGAAAGCCTAGAAGCAGTACTTCTAGGAGAAGGTATAAATGATTCATAAAAAAAATTCCATCAACCCAATATCCCCAAGTTGTGCAAATCTTAAAAGTTCCCCAAGTATGCAACATGTGGATGAAAACCAAAAGGTGGCATAGTGGCCACCATGTGATTCAGCTCTGCTGGATCTTTGTCAAGCAGCTGTGCTGGCTTTATGACTTTTGTTGTTCTTATAAGATGTGGCCGGCCAGAGAGGGGGTTTATGTAACCCAGACTGGCATCAAACTTTCTATATAGCTAAAGATGACTTTGAACTCCTGATCCTCCTGACTATGCTTCCAAAAGGCCATGGTTACTAGCATGTACCCATCACGCCTAGTTTATGAAGTGTTAGGGATCGAGTCCAGGTCTTCACGTGCACTAGGCAAGTACGTTACCAAGGGAACCAAGTCTCCATCCTCAAATGTCTCTCATTCTTCTATCGGGGGGTTTTGGATTCTGTCACCAGCAGTCAGAGCCACTTCTTCCTGCTACGGCAGTACCAGTGAGATCCTAATTCAATTCCTTTGCATAAACTCCTCACTTCTGCTCTTAATTACTATGATATGCAGTAACGAAGTCCGTCCCCCAAAAGTGCTATTCTCAGTTTTATTTGATTACAGCAATGAATTTGGTGTATGG
The DNA here is from genome assembly GCF_000317375.1 of Microtus ochrogaster. Lineage (NCBI taxonomy): Eukaryota > Metazoa > Chordata > Mammalia > Rodentia > Cricetidae > Microtus > Microtus ochrogaster. The sequence goes on along the minus strand of NC_022011.1, from coordinate 36,065,043 downwards.
AGACACCTGCTTCTTTCAATAGTTTGTTGATTATACCCTGTGCTCATCCTCAGATGCACACGCCTTGCCTGTGAATGGCGGCCCAGGGCTCCAGACTGAATGAATGAATGGGGATGTCCCGAGAGAGGCGGCATTAGCGCACCCCTCCCAGCCCCCGTATGCCCCACTCAACATCCCCCCCCCATCCCTGCAGTTACACTTGCAGATGTCCTATGACCTCCAGCCCATTTGCACATCTGCATTTGTTATCTGTGAAACAATGAACCATTGTTTGAGTTGAGACTTTTCCAGCTCTAAAGGTTATTGTTCTAATGCTCAGCTCTGTCCCGTCTCTCTCTTCAATAATCTACTCTCTGCATGCAGGGAGCGTGGTCATTCCAAGGCACCGTACAGCTAATTTGCTGTGAGTCTCTGGTCATGCCCCTAGCCTGCCAGGGACATCTGTAGTAAGTTAAATCATTTTAAGTAGAGGAATTAGACCAGTGTTTTCTGTTAGGGAGAAACACTGTGGCTCTCAGTATTCCGCACCATACTCATAATGGTGGAACTGAATTGTGCTGGGGATTTACGCAAGAAAAAGAAATCCATCTTATTTTACTAGGAGCTTGAAACTTTAAGTTAGAGAATTTATACTTCTGAACGCTCCCTTCATACATTGCAAATGTACTTTCAATGTGCCTCAGTTAGGTTAGCTGCCTATTGTGAAAAAGTGTGGGGGCAAAACGTGGGGATTGGGACCACTTTAAGAATCAGAAAGATGACAGAGAATTTCCGTAATGATGAAATGGTTTGGAGAGTATCGGAAAGCTTTTATTTACAAAAGCAGGGAAATTCTGAACAGAGATATTCTCTTGCAAATTACTTCAGCTCACCAGGTTCTCCGCCCGAGATTTCCTTACCAGAAACCTAAATGGAAATTCTCCTCAATGGTGCAGCAGTTGCTGTATGCTAGCTCAGAAGACACATATGTTTTCCTGTCTGTGGGAAATGCCACTTGCTATGCCCATTGGATACACTTGTGAGCTGGGGTAACCAATAAAACAAGACACACCGTGGGACAGATTTTCTCTCTCTTCCTCTGTCCCTCTCCCACCCCCTCCCTCACCTTCTTCTTCCTCCCTCTGTTGGGGAATCACAACCTGGACCCTCTGCATGCTAGGCAAGTGGGCCATTATTGAGCCACAATTCCTGCCTACCTGGGGCATTGATTGGTTTGCAAGTAAGTGTTACAGTGAGGCTAAGGGTGCTGAAGAACACACTTTTTGGAGCCACAGTGCAAGCCAAGAGGTCCTTAAAACAATTTGCCTGTATTTCCTGTTGACTCACACTTTATAATCTTTGTTGTTGTTGTTGTTGTTGTTGCTATAAAACTGTGGGACAGGACGGAGTGCTCCTCTGGATGAAGACAGCTTTGTGGGCAATTAAAACAGCAGGTAAATATAGGAATGCAAGCAAAACAAATGTTGGAATCTAACTCTCTGATTCTTCTCTTCTACCCCCTCCCACTTGTGTGTGTGTGTGAGGGGGGGGGGAGAGGAGGAGGAAGGAGGGAGGGAAAGAGAGTGAGTCACGTAGCCAGGCTGGTCTCATAACGGTCCTGGCAGAAATGAAGATGCTCTAAAGAGACACTTGTGTCTCAATCTGACATTGAACTGAAACAATGGTCTCCAAAGAAATGGGAATTTCCCCTGGAATCGTAAGGCTGGGATGGGGCGGGACAGATCTCTATGTCCTATTACCAATGTGACAACATTGAATTACTTGCTTCTGTTTTCTAATATTAATTTGACTCTTTTAACTCATTTATTGAAAATGAGTACCCAAACCTGTCTCGGGGCACAGGCCATGACCACCAAGTTCAATAACAGCCTCAAACCCAATATACAGCCCAGTATAACCTTGGACTCCTGAGATTTCTGCCTCCAGGGCCTGACTGTAGGGATCGCATGTATGTGCTACTGGCTTTGACTGTAGGGAATCACAGCGTGTGCTACTGGCCCTGACTGTAGGGATTATAGGCATGTACTACTGGCTCTGACTGTAGCAATTTCAGGCATGTGGTACTGGCTCTGACTGTAGGGATTACAGATGTGTGCTACTGGCTCTGACTGTAGGGATCACAAACGTGTGTTACTGGCCAGGCATGTACTACTGGCTCTGACTGTAGCAATTTCAGGCATGTGCTACTGGCTCCGACTGTAGGGATTACAGGCATGTGCTACTGGCTCTGACTGTAGGGATCACAAACGTGTGTTACTGGCCCTGACTGTAGGGATCATAGCGTGTGCTCCTGGCCCTGACTGTAGGGATTACAGGTGTGTGCTCCTGGCCCTGACTATAGGGATCACAGCGTGTGTTACTGGCCCTGACTGTAGGGATCACAGGCGTTTGTTACTGGCTCTGCTAAGGGCGGAACCCGGGACTTCCAGCACGCTAAGCAGGGACTTCCTCAGCCCTATTGGCCAAATTCTGAGCCTTAATCTCTGAGATTAAGGGAAACTTAACTCCTGAAATGAAGTTGTGTCTACACAAAAGACTTCAGTGAATGTGACCGGGTTTGAAGCCTCATTACAGTTTCTTCCTGCCCACCTCCGAGTCACTAACCTCCTGATAAACAGACAAACCCTTTGGAATGTGTTAACCTAACAAAACCCTCTTTGCTATCAGTGAGGGGATGCCAAGGATGCTCTCAGCATCTGAGGGGTACACCTGCTGGAACAGCCCAATTAATGTTTCCATCAATGTCTTTAAAATTTTCCTTGATGTATAAATTGCTTTGTCCCGTTACCATAGCAACTCCACGAAACTGCTTCCACATCGGTACAGGGAACCTAAATCTGAATTCCCAGGCCGTGGTCACTCACGGTTTGGCTCCAGAATAAATTGTTGTCTATTTCCTTTGATTTGAGAGCTGTGGTTTTGTGTCAACAGTTTCCTAATGCGGATGCTGCAAACCTAGATACCGAGTCAGATACGGATGGTTCTGTACTGATGATGGCTTGCCTTGACGGTTTTTTACTTCACCATGTGAGAAAGTGGTGTGTAGTCTAAGAACTGTGCTTGGGCGTATGCAAGCAAGTGTGTGTGTGTGTGTGTGTGTGTGTGTGTGTGTGTGTGTGTGTCTACACGTGTGTTCATGCATGTGCAGGTCAGAAGGCAGCCTCACTGGTGTTACTCAGAAGCTACTTAACTTTTTTTTTTTTTTTTTTGAGAACCTGACTTGTAGCTCATCAAGAAGTCTAGATTGGCTGATCAGCAAACCCCAGTGATTGTCTTTGCTTCCCACCCCTGAGTTGACAAACATGGCCCAGCTTCTTAACATAGGTGCTGGGAAATGAAGGAAGGTCTTCCTGCTTCAAGGGCAAGCACAGAACCAGCCCGTAAAATAGACTCAAGGTTCTGGGAACCTGCCTCTTGTAAAATTCCCAGAAAGGAGCTAAGTTCCACCACACACCCCAGAGCTGCAGGAACAGGCCGTTGGAGTTATCTCCCACCCTGCGGTTCTGAAAAGCAGTTTATCCAGAAAGACAGTTGATGGTCTGCAGAAACCATTGCCCCACCCCACCCCTCACCCTCAGTCTCAGTGCTCAGACTCTGGACTATGCATCCTCCTGGACCCTCAGGCGCTGTGCCGCTGGCTGTAGAGGCACCACCTCTCGGACCAATGAAAACTGGCCATCAAGGTGGAGCTGAGTTTTCTTGCTCCTATTTTCCCCTCTACCCATTTAATTCAGACATTTTACTGACTGAGCTATTTCCTGACTTTTAAATGCTCATCTGATTTGGATATTTTCAACTTACAGTGGCTTTATAGCCATAACTCCAATGTGAGGGGAGGGCCACTGGGTTTTGAAACCATGTTCTGGAAACTGCATGCTTCTTTTCCTGAAAGGCATCCAAGCCACTGAGTTTGTTGTCCAAGCCACTATCCTAAGGGGAGAGCAAGGACCCAGGCTGTCACTCTTGGCTCTTTCAGGGTGCAGGGACTGATATCCCGTGGCAGGGATGTGCAGTGAGAAGGCCAGCCTGAACATCTGACTCTGGGACTGCTCAGGGTCTCCACACATCTGTACAGTAACTATTCCCCGCTGCCGGCTGAGTCCCCGTGAGAAGAAAGCATCTCATTCCCTCTCCACGCTTTGCTGCCCTCTGCCTCTTCATGTCTGGGGTGAGCATGGTGCCTGGAAGGGTTCAGAGCACCCCGGTGTGAACAAGCACCATCTCTAGGGTGGAAGGTCTTAGCCTTTGTTTCCTGGCTGTGATTCATGGTTCTGAGCACCTGTGACCCTGCCATCACCTGGCTGGCTTTCTCCACTTTGGCTGAATTAGATGGCCCCAAGTTCATCTCGAGAGAATGCACAACATCCTCTCTTCTGCATTCACCCTCCCAAGGGGGCAGGGCAGAAGGGCTGGCTGACCGCTTCGCTGAAGATAGATGGAACTAGAGTGTGTTGGCACAGCTGTTGAATTCAGCCGAAGAACTTTATAAAATGAGCAACAAAACCCACATCCACCCTCCCTCCAAAAGACCCCCCAGGAGCTGACGAGCTCCTCTCGTCCTCATGAGAGCGTCAGCTGCTTTGCCTGAGGTTTCTCATTTCCTGAGACATTGAGGAAGTTTGACCCAATGTTGCTTTTTTTTTCTTTTTAATATATTTTATTGGAAAGACGGTGGGTCATGCTGTGTCCCTAACCAGCGTGAATGGGGAAGCGTGCCCAGCGTGGCTTACTGAATAAACAGTCTCATGATGCAGATGAGAACTGAGATCTTGCCCCTTTTCTGTGTGTTCAGAAGCCAGGTTGAAATGCTAGCCTAGTGGCCCAGAGTGTTCCATGATGGGACAGCACCATCCGGGGCCTGAACCTTGATCTTAGCAGGCAGGGAGGGGGAAGCCAGCAAGCCAGCCACTCTTTGAGAATGGCCAGTGACTAGAATGACCGGTGCCACTTTTGTTAAGTGACTCGGCCATGGGGTGTGCCTGGGATCTCTGCTTCACATATTTACTCCAGGATTTTGTTCTTTGGTCCAATTTTCAAAAGACTACTTGACTATTTTATGCCTGCAATTTAAAATATTGCCTGGCTGTTTTTAGTATAACGATTGTTTAAAGACAGAGATCTCAATTTGTGGGTTTGGTTTCTTACTAAATAAATAAAAAGAGAGAGAGAGAGAGAGAGGGTTGACCCAATGTCATCACAGTGACCGAGTTCCAAGGCTGTCCTGGAATTCATAGTTAATATGCCAAATCCAAAGAGTCTAAGTAACTACTTCCCAGAGTTTACGTTTTCCTCTAGAAAGAGCGGTAAACATGGGTGTAAGAAGAGAACTAAAGAGCTGGGGAGGTGGTTGGGTTGTGAAGTCCTTGCCACATGTGCAGGAAGTCCCGTGCTCAATTTATCAGGGTCACATAAGTTGAGAGTGGTGGCTCAAGCCTGTAATCTCAGCTCACAGGAGGTAGAGAAGGAGGATAAGAGTTTCATTCTCTGTGCACGTATGGAGTTTGAAATCTGCTTGGCTTACTTGAGACATGCCCACCTCACCCCAAGAGAGAAAAGCAAAGACATTCACACATAATATTCAACCACTATTGAGTGGTCATTTTGTGCCATCTGGTGAACAGTAGAAATGAGATCTTAGTTCTTATACAGCCCTGTGGGACAAGACTTCTCTACTTCAATGGTTTAATTCACTCATTTTTGAAGTCATCCATGAATTCTACCAAGAAATAGTTCTTGAGCACAGTCTAAGTGCTAGGTACAGGGCCAGACGATGAGAATACATGGTTCTGAGTAGGCTCCTTTGTTCCAGGAATGAGATGATTTCAACCAGACACCCAGCATTAAGTGAGCATTTGGGACGTAGTGGTGTCTAGTGCCATTCTGGGATAAAGTGCTGAGTCAGGACTGCGTCTGAAGAAGGAAGCAGGGACCTGTGTCTTATCAGAAGGCATTGCTATGTGAATGGCACTGCCAGCTAAGAGTTCAGCAAATGCAAGTAAGAACTAGTCTGCTGCCAATGGAATACTAGACATCCACAAAGAAGGAGACAATAAGGGCCGGTGAGGGACTTGGTTAATACAGTCCTTCCCTGCGGTCATGAGGACCTGAGTGTGGAAATTGATGGTGACAGAGCATGTAATTCCAGCACCTGAGAGGTGGTCAGCCTTGCCTACTTGGTGGGCTATAAGCCAGTGACAGACTCTATTTTAAAAACAACAGCAGCAAACCCCAAAACCAAAACTTAAAAACGAATCAGCAAGTAAATCCTAATAAACAAGGCGGACTATGCCTGAGGAATGACAGCAGAAATCATACTGAGCCTCCACATGCTTACACACACACATGCATGTACAGCAGCACACATACATGTACTTGTACACACGAATTTACATGCATATACAAAAGAGGAATGAGATCACATCATTTGTAGGAAAATGTAGACAGAAATATGATGAGCCAACTGAACTAGAATCAGAAAGACAATTATCCTGTTTTCTCTCACACAGGGACTCAAGGGAGAAAAGGACGCACAAGTGGAAGGACCGGTAGGGGAAGGAAGGGGATCTGGGAGAAAGGGCGGGGGGGCTAAGAGAAAGCTACAGGTGAATATGATCAAAGTTCATCATATTCCTGAATAAAAATGTCACAAGTAATGTACGCTAATAAACATAGAGAATTATTGTGCACACTGTAAACAATTTCCCAATTACTAATTAATGCATTTTGATATAAGTAATGTGAGAATACCCAAAGTGGTTGATGACTGATTTTGCATTGAAATTAGTGATTTGTAGGTATGTTAATGTGTTTTATAATTTCAGATGTTAATCATATTAATTTGCCAAAATTAAATATAATGAGCAACACAATTACAAGGAGATGGTGGTCGGTCTGAACGCACAGTCTGCTAGTGAGAATGGCTGTGTGCATTTTCCATCAGGGAGCTCTTGGGAAGAAAGCCCAGCTGGGTGTCTGTGGTGGCTGTTGAAGGAGGACAACAGAGTGTAGAAAAATATGTTCTGCCTCTGGAATCTTCCATCTGGGAATGGTTTATTAACCTCCACAATTAATTGGCTAAAATAGGTCACATTGCTCTTCCTAAGTTCCCAGGGTACGGGGAAGTACGATTCTCTTATTTGCTCAGAAGTAGATGAAGCAGCTGTAATTACCACAGTCACTCAACTATTAGTTGAAATCATTAGTAAAGCAAAAAAGACTTAGAGCTATTGGGGCTGGAGAAATGGCTCAGTCAGGAAAGCATTTGCCTTGCCAGCACCAGGATCTGAGTCTGATCCCATGATGCAGGTATTTGAGAGCCACGGGGTTCCCCTTGCCCTGATGGGCATGATCCAGAGATCAAAGTCAGGATAAGCCGTGGTCATCAAAAGTCAGTCTGAAGTATGAATCTTGATCTTTCCTTGTCTCATGTCAATGAGGAATGAGGGTGCAAACATAGGGGGTGTGAGCACAAGAAGGCCAGTTTATTAAGCAAAGAGCATGTGGTAAGCCACGTGTTGGGGTGACATCTGTCGGGGTCCAGCCTCGATGAGTTTGTATGTTCCAGGGTAGGGGTGTGGGGATTGGAAATGTTAGGCAGAATAGACAGAGACACAAAAGAGATACAGAGACATAGGGTAGTACCAGAAGGGCAATTCAGTGAATACTGAATCCTGAATCTGCCCACATTTAATTTCCATATACTTATATATCCCAATACAAAGCAGGGGGAGTGGGGGAGAGGAAGAAAGCCAAAAACTGCTTTGACGTGACACAAAGGATAATCAGAACAGTTACTTGCTTTAATACTTGAGACATCAAGCCACTATTTCCTGAGTTAAGCTTTCTGATGCTCTGGACAGGCTATGCAGCAAATACACCTTAGATCAAAGATCCTGTAGGCAGCCACTCCCTCGGTCAAGCCTCCTGTTTTAAAACAAAGGGGCAGGAGTAGGTTTGAATTCTCTGACCTTTGGTCAGGGTGGAGTGGATTTACCTCTATGGGCCATCTTAATGTCCCAAACACCAAGTAACCACAGCCTAGGTTAGGATATCTTGTTTGTAGCCACACCTGTTGTCAACAACTTTGAAAGAGTAAAAATAACCTTAAATTCTCTTTAGTCAAGGTAGAACAGGACTCATCTGTGGGCTCCCGCAAGAGCAGAAAAAACTAAGTTTTCCATAGTGAGAGGGATTCCCCAGAGGGTTGTGTTGAGCTGCTAGCCTAGTTTCTTTGTTTGTTTTTTTTTTTTAAAGGCAGGCTTTTTTTTCTGTGTAGCCCTGGCTGTCCTGGAACTGGTTCAAACTCAGAGATTCACTTGCCTCTGCCTCCCGAGTGCTGACATGTGTGACCACCGCCTTGCTTTCAGTATCTCTTTATAGGACCTATATTAGAAACAGGACAAAGACTGAGGTCATTTCTACTGGGACTGGCTATTTCTCTGGGCAAATCATCAACCAAGCCAATAGAGGGCCACATGATCTGTGCATGTCCCCCAGACCTTGGCTTGGTTTGCAGCCTCTGATCTTGGCTAGGTCTGTTAGCACTCAGCTTTGGTAGAGTCTACTAGCCATTCATGAACCATGGTCTCATTTTTTTTTGTGACCAGCTCATAACTCACCACAGATGCTTATTTTTAATACCTACGGGGAGGTAGCTCCTACCACAGCTACTATGATATAGCTGCAATCTTTCTTGGTTTCATCCTATTTAGTTCCTTGTCTATGGGAAGGCCAAGGGTAGCTTCCTTTCTGGAATATTTAGAAGCTTTTAAGAAGCCATCCTTAGCTACAGTTCAATCTGTTGCACTTATAAGCATAAGCATCAGATGTAAGACTGTATGAAAAGACAGCAGTGCCTTGCATATGCTCCTCAGGACAGTGTGGGAGCCAACTGAAGCCTGCCAAGACTAGTGATGCGGGAGTTCCCTCTGCATGCTGTGAATACCATTGGTTAATAAAGGAACTGCTTTGGGCCTGTGCAGGGACTAGAGGTAGGTGGGGAAAACTAAGCTGAATGCTGGGAGAAAGGAGGCGGAGTCAGGAGAAGTCATGGAGCCGCCACCAGAGACAGATGTGCTGAAACTTTGCTGGTAGGCTACGACCTTGTGGTGATGAACAGATTAATAGAAATGGGTTAAATTAAGATGTAAGAGCCAATAAGAAGCTAGAGCTAATGGGCCAAGCAGTGATTTAATTAATACAGTTTCTATATTATTATTTTGGGGCTAAGCGACCAGAAACCAACAAGCGACTCTCCTCCAACAGACTGGCTTTGTTGTTTTTCCAGAGTCCAGTTCTTCCTTTAATCTGGTCATCTTGGCTGTCTTATAGCCAACCTCATGCCTTTTTCTTTACTGTCCTCATTGTTCTTCGATGTTTTAACCCTGACATTTCCTTTAACCCCAACATGTGTTTTCAGTGGAACACTTAGAACCCACATAAGGAGAGGTACGGATGGCGACACATGCCTTCGATCCCAGTGCTGGGACAGCAGAGACAGGAGGATCCCTAGTTACTGACCAGCTAGCCTAACCTACATGTTGAATTCCACACCAGCAAGAGATCCTGGCTCAAAAAACAAGGCAAATGGTGCCTAAAGAGCTACCTACAGCTGAAGCTGACGTGCGATGTCCACACACATGTAGTAAACACTCATGTACACAAACACACCTAATCAGAACTGTTATATTTGGTATTTTTTTTCCAGAATCTGGTATGTAAATAGATTCTCCTTAAATAGCATCCACATGTTCTTTATGGTGTATTTCAGTTTCTCTTGGATGTCGTAAGCACTCAATCTTCTCTGGATGGAACATTCTCTTGGTGTGGCTAGTTTTCCTCAAGTGGCTAACAGCTTTTATCTATTTAAAAATCTGTTTCTGTTCTTATGGTTTGACCTTTGGGGCAGTGGCCACTTGTTCTTGTACACCACAAAAAGAAACAAATGCATCTCCTGTTTATTGGTGATGGGAGGTGTGTGAATAGCTCTTGCTTTCTTACCAGACACTCTGAATTGCTTGTTATTTATTTGGAATGATTATTGCTAAGGGGTTCTCAATTGACTAAAGTATACCCTTGTCATCGCTTCTCTCAGAAACCCTATGATCTCAAATGCTAGTCAGAAGATCTGTGTTATATACACTGGATTTCTGGAAAAACACTTTTCTTGAATGGAACCTTGGGATGATGGAGAGTTCTAGAAGCAGAATCTTGACTCCATGTAACCAGTTATGAATCTGCTGTAAGAATTGCCAAGTCCAGAATCATCAGTTGACAAAATGAAGAAAGGTCAGACACATGTACAGAGAAGCTGGGGTCAGGTGGGCTGTGCGTTCTGATGAAGTCACACCAACTAAGAAGTAGCCTGGGACCTCAGTGAGTTTATTTAGTAAAGCACAGGAGGAGGGGCTAGCTAGCTGATGTGGGTGACCTCAGTGTGTGAGCAGAGGACATCCGGGAGGAGGAAACTGCACTTGCTAGGGTTTGCACACCATAATTAATTGTTCATAAATACTTGTACTTGCGCACACTATCAACGTTTGCGCTTGTACCAGAGAAAGGCTTTGCTATCTTTTAGAGTCTCACCTAGGGAAGGCTTTCCATAAGTCTGTGGCCTTGGATCCTTGGCATGGCCAAGTCTATAGGGAGCAGAACAAATCCCAGATAAATCAAGTATTGGTGAATAAGTATGTGTGTATGTATCAAAGACTCCAGAGCCTCAGACTTGTGAAGGAACAGCAAAGCTGCCCCCAACCCCCGCTCACCTAGGGGGAGCTCAGGTGGTGACAAAGCCTTCCTCAGGGAATTGAGGGCAAGGTTTTTCTCTGTGCAGAATATATCTGTCACAGCTTTGTTTCCAGGATGCTTCCTGCCCGAAGTCCATCTTCCTACAGAGACTGCTCCTACCATGATTAGCTAAGCCTGCCTCTTAGATACAGCTGTAAACCATAAACCCTGCCTTTTTGTTTGTTTGTATGTAACAACCCTGTCTCCTTGTCGAGCTGTTTACAATATCCCAGTAGCTTGCTGATTCAGCTAGGCTGACTGGCCAGCAAGCCTCAGGAATCCTGTCCCTACTTCCCCAGTGTGAGTTACAAGCACTCCTCCCTACCTGGCATTTTATATGGATTCTTGGGATCCAAATTATTTTCTCACTTAACCCATTGAGCAATTCCAGCCAGGAACCTTCATGCTTGGGGGTGTGTAAAAAACAAGCAATTCTTTTAAAGGTAAGTCAAGTTTCTTTAGTGAAAAATAATATTTCTATAGCAGAAGAGGTAGCATTACAAAATACAGATTCATCTGGGGGAATATCTCTCTTACTTGAAATTGTCTTTATCCCTTGTCTTTCTTCATATGGTGTCTGGGAGCACTGAGGAGGTTAGAAAGCGTGAAGGCAATTTTCACTTTTGTTTCAGGGTGAGCTGTGGATGTAACAGAAAATGAATTTGGATAGTGCTATGCTGAGTGGGAGCTGCCTGGGGTGACCTTGGAGATATTAAATAGATGCTCTGAATTTAAAAGTCAACAGATTCTAATGAGACATTCTGACTTGGATCTGTGAGACGTCGTGGCATAGGCTTTAACCAGAAGGAAGAAGGAAGCTGTGTCGCACTGGCGTCCCCAGCTGGTCCCAGCTCCCAATGGACTTTCCAGTTCTCTCACTGCAAGCCTTCCAGTTCAGCCTTTCCTTATTCAGATGCCAAGCTGTAGAACCAGTGTGCCTAGGAAAGATTTTTAAAAACACAGACTTCCGTATGTCTATCCAGAAAGTTGCTAATCCTCCGAGGAGAGGACCTAAGTGGGTGGCCCTCACTGTAGCGGGTATGGAGCGAGAGGAGCCTCAGCGTGGGACACAGGTGGGGCAGTCTACAGAGCTGTCCCGCCAGAGGTCTGCATCACTCAGTTGAGAAGGGACAGTTTGAGAAAAGGAGGGTGTATCTGAGGAGGGCAGATGCCGGTTTCTTTGAGGATTATGACTGACCTTAGCACTGGCTGGGTTTGGGTGAGAAGAAAGACAGAAGTAGTCCCCCAACCCCAAACAAAGAGAAAGAGAATGAGGTACTGTACAAACGCCCACTCCTCAAAACACCAGAATTCTGTGGATTTTTAGAAGGAGCACTGTCTGCTTCTACTTTCTCTGCAGCCTGGGCCGGACTGGGGAGGGATATGGCTGTGAGAAGCTGCACAGCCGCAGGGCTGAGTGCCTCTAGCCCTCCTGCGAGCTCCGGGGCCCTTGAACCACACGGTGTGCTGCAGCATTCTTGCTGGTTATTCACCGAGGGCGCCACTGTCGCACACGACTCTCAGGGGAGGCAAGTGTTTGCCAGAGCACCTCAGCGATAAACACAAACGGGGGACACATTTGCTGTTCATTTTAGGAACTGTCACATGGAACACACATTTTGGGTGGCCCCTCTCCTGATAAAGCTACTGGGTAAGACAGCAAATCCCACAAAGAATGGAACAGAAGAACAGATGTCTCAGCCAGGGTGGCTTCTATGAGCTGCGCGCCATGCCTAAGGTATAAATAGGACTTCCCTGTGTTTGTATTCTACACCTGGTGTTATAATCAACAGGAAACATGATGGGAAGCTGACTGACTTCCTCTTGGGGTTTACTCCTCTGAGACTGGATGATGAGAAATCTCTGGAGATTTTGGAGAGGCTAAATTTCATGGCTACAGAGAATTGCTGTGGAGAACTTGTGCTCTGCAGGCTGACGGGCGAGGACAACTTGTTTTATAGGGCGATGCTCCAGTGTCCCCAGATCCTTCTATGGGTTGTCTTGGACCTTCTAGAACCATCACCCACCCATTCCTCTCAATGCTAGAGACAGTCTGATCTTCCGGGGCTGTCCAGGTTGTAGTTCTTCCTGTTTGGTTCATTTAGTAGCATCTCCCAGGAAGCCAGCTGCTTCAAGAGCAAGAGTCAGGACTGGGTTGAGCATCTGTGTAGCTATTTCTGTCCTGGAGGGAGCAGGAAGGCTCATGAAACTTGGAAGGCTCAGGAGGCTCAGAGAACAACAAAGCTCAGCCCCAAGGTTACAGACGCTGTAAACAAGAGAGGAGAAGAGGTGACTCTCGGAGGAGCTGTTTGCCAGTCACACAGAGAGCCCCGGGACGCAGCTTTCATGAGTCAAGCTAGGATGCTGTGGTTGCCTGGAAACAACCCAGTAAGCTCACTGGCTTATCAAGCTAGGCTCAGACAGAATGATGTCTTTGATCTGTCATTGGTGCCCTATCTGGGATGAATAGATTTTTGCTCTTGTCACCCTAGGAAAAGTCACACAACAGATCTACCCTTTGCATGCCTAGAGCCATCATCATTTTTACCCCTAGTCTCCCAGAGGGTTTTCATTGATCAGAAGGTTCATGTTTGGACGTTAAAAAAAATGCCCAAGACAGCTCAGTGCATGTCTAGAAACTAGACAGGAATATGGAGAAGAACGGAAGTAGAGAGAGAAGAGAAACAGACTCAAAGGTGTCATTAGAGCGTCACCTGGAAGGTGCATGAAGAAAAAGGTGGCCCTTCAAAGTAGACTGAAATGGAGCAGAGAAGGAATCTTCAGAGGTCAGAGAGGGGGCTGTAAGCTTGGAGGCCAGAGTTTGTAACCCCAGCATCCACAAAAGCTGGATGGGTTTGCATCCTGCCTGTAATGCCAGTGCTTGGGAGAGATGATGGCAATACCTGGCTGGTTAGATGAGTCAGGTCAGTGAGTTCTGGGTTCAACGAGAGACCTTGCCTCAGTAAATGAAAACAAAGAGTGATCAAGGAAAATGTGGCAGCAACCTTTGGCTTCTGCACTTACGGCCACCCATGTGCAGACACCCTGCTACCCCCAACACATACTCAAACCTGCATAGATGCATGCACACACAGAGATCACAGGGGTGCTAATGTTTGGAGAATATGGTCCATATAAAGAGAATATTATGTTTTAAAAAGAAAGCGTGGCCATCAGTATGAACACTCCATCGGGCTTGAGAGAAATAAACATTGCACCTCGTGTGAGGAGGCCGCTGTGGGGGACACTGGTGAGACAGACCATGGTGAGACAGACCACGGAGGAGGATTGGGACGCAGAGGACTCACTGACAGGTGAAGAAGCAGACATGGAGAGTGCTGAGACTCCTCAGGGTCTCTATAGGGGCACTGACGGGAAAGGACATAGCGCTCAAAGAGCTGTGAGCCTGCGCTAGGAGTGTCTGGTGTTTTTCAGCGAAGGTGGAAGAGACGTGAGCTTTGCAGAGAGAGAAGAGTTGCCAGCCTGGGCCCTTGGGCTGAGAGGGAGGTGGGTGTTGGGAAGGGCGGTGAGCTGAGGTTGTGGCTCAGTGGGTGACATGCTTTCCGACTATTCGTGAAGCCCTGGCTTCCATCACAGGCTGAGGTGCACATCTATTATCCCAGCAGGAGAGGAATGAAAAGTTAAAGATGATTCTCAACAGCATAGGTAGTGGGCTAGGGTCAGACTGCATAGGAGAGTTGGCTCTGCAGGGGGAAGGAAGGGGCCGAGGGGTGCTCATGTAGATGAATTGATACAGTGAGTCTAGTATCAGATTCTGTTTCAGTCGGTCAACGAATCAAAGAGCATGCAGAGGAGGAGGGCTCAGAGCGAGGCTTCCTGGGGCAATAGCAAAGAAGGGGGCTCCTTTTGCGACTCAAAGAGGACAGGTTCAGACCGAAAGACGCCAGCTGCCTGCCTGCCAGAGCCCTTGCCCCATCAGTTAAGCCTTCTTAGAGCGAGAGGCGCCTTGTTCTGAGACTTATCTCTAAATCCACAAGATGAATCTCCCACCGGCTCTTATTTCCTCTTATCACCACATGTTTGGACTTTTTAGTTAGTCAATTCGATTTAAAAGCTGCTTGTAGAACAGGCACGGTAATCCTGGATTTGCGGAACAAAAGGAGTAAACAAAGTGAACGCCTTAAAGGTTCTTGTCTGCAGCCGACTTCCCAGAACAGGTTTCCAAGGGAAGCTGCCTCCTTAGAATCGACTTTTAGATCATCTGCTTTCTTTGAACATCTATCCCATGACTTCTCTGACCGACGTGAGACAGTTTGTTTATCTGGAAATATGGTGTTTATTGAGATATTAAAACCTGAGCAAAATCAATTGAATGATTTTTATTTAACAGTAGGCATGAAATTTCCCTTCTCTACACAAAGACTTAACTTTCAAAATGCTGTGATTTTTCTACTACACAGAATGTAAGCACAGAGAGACACAGAGAACACTAACATACATGGGCACATAAACACATATACAAAAAGATAGATACACACAGGAACACCTATAGACACAGACGGACACATACAATATGGAGTTATATATACACACATAAATACATAGACATACATACAGACACAAACACATAGATGAACAAACACATACAGCATATACAGACATGTGCACAGGCACACACATAGGCACACACATATGTGCACAGGTACACAGACTGACACACAGTAACATATGAAGACTCACAGATCACAGTCAATGTATGCATTATCATACATAGACATCTGGGCATACACAGACAGACAGAGATACACGCAGATACATATACATTTTTTAGACAGGTCTTGCTATGTAGACCAGGCTGGCCTTGAACTTACAGCCTCCTGCCATAACTACCTGAATGCTAGGATTTCAGACGTGTGTCAGCATGCTTGGCTCTATGCTTCCATAGACACTGTTTTTTAAATTATTATGTTTTAGATTTATTTAATCTTATAAATTTGATTCTTTTGCCTGCATGTATGTATGTGCACCAAGTTCATGCCTGGTGCCCTCAGGGATCAGAAGAAGATGTCAGAAGCCCTGGAACTGGAGTTACAGGTGGTTTGGGGCCACCATGTGGGTGCTGGGAACCAAACCCAAGAACTCTTCAAGAGCAGCCAGTGCTCTTAGCCACTGAGCCACCTCCAAACCCCGCATACACACTATTTTAATATGTCAATTAATCCAACGTTTGATAATTAAAATATTAATTCTTTACTTTTCTATTTTGAGATAAGATTTCCCTGTGTAGCTCCAGCTCTCCTGGAACTTGTTCTCTAGACTGGGCTGGCCTTAAACTCAGAGATCCACCTACACCTGCCTTTTGAAAGCTGGGATTAAAGGCACGGGCCACCATGCCT
>NC_022011.1:36027123-36048801 GCF_000317375.1 Microtus ochrogaster | reverse complement strand
GCCTTAAACTCAGAGATCCACCTACACCTGCCTTTTGAAAGCTGGGATTAAAGGCACGGGCCACCATGCCTCGCTGCAATTTTTAAAATTAATTCTTGGCTTGAGAAGATGGCTCAGTGGGTCAGAGCACTGTCAGGGCAAGTATGATGACATGAGCTCAGACTTCTAGAACCTTCTAGAGTGGGGTGTGGTAGACATCCCGGTATCCCTAGTGCTTAAGCAGGATAAGAAGCAGACGGGAGAATCCCTGTATGTTCCAGGCCCAATTAGCCTTGGTCTTGTGGTGATTTGGGTGAGATATTCCTGTATTCTCAAGCATCTGAATACTTGGTTTCCTCATGGTGACACTGTAGGTTTAGGAGGTGTGATATTTGTTGGGGGATGAATGCTATTAGACCAGGCTTTGAGGTGTCAAAAATCCACAGTATTCCTGGTTAGTTCTCCCTCTGCTGCTTGCTTGTGGGTCAAGATGTAAGCTCTCAGCTACTATTCCAGCACCATGCCTGTCTGCCCACCACCATAGACCCCAGTCCTCTGAAACTGTAATCCCCTTTCGTGGTTTGAATAGGTTTGGCCCCCACAGAGTCATGAGTTTGAATGCTTGGTCGTAGGGATTGGCACTAATAGGAGATGTGGCCTTGCTGGAGGACGTGTGCCACTGTGGAGGCAGATTTGGAGGTCTCATATGCTCAAGTTACTTCCAGTATGATACACAGTTCACTTCCTGTTGCCTACAGATCAAGATGTAGAACTCTCAGCTACCTCTCCAGCACCATGTCTCCTTGCACACTGCCATGCTTTCCACCATGATGATAATGGACTAAATCTCTGAACTGTAAGCCAACACCAATGAAATGTTTTCCTTTATAAGACTTGCTGTGGTCACGATATCTCTTCACAGCAATAGAAACTCAAACCAAGACAGCCCCAAACCAACTATTTCTTCTATAAGTTGTATTGGTCATGGTGTGTTATCTCAGCAATACAAAGGTAGAAGATTCTCTGCTAATTACTCTTCTTGTTGCTCTGACAAAATGCCTGATTAAAGCAACCAAAGGAAGGGAGGGTTTCTTGTGGCTCACAGTCCATCACCGTGAGGAAAGTATAGCAGCAGGAGCCTGAGCAACTGTTCACCATGAGGAAATCATGGCAGCAGGAACACAAGGCAGCTGGCCATACCATATCCAGTCAGGAAGCAGAGAGAAGAATTGCATGCTTAGTTATCTTTCTCCTTTTCATGTAGTTCAGGGACCTAGCTTATGGGAAAGGGTCAACCCCATTCAGAGTGAATCTTCCCTCTCCAATTAAACTTCTGACAGACCATCACATTGCCAAGACACTAACATAACCTTTTATATTTTGCAAGCAACTCTCTAAAGATGGGTGTCTCATCTCAGTAAGTTGTCAAGGCCAAGGAATCCAATGCTAACTCTCTGGTTCTCATAGCTGCTCTATCCAAGGCCTTCTCACCCTCATGTTGATTCCACTTAGAGCCACCATCATTCCCCAGGTATTCACCTGACTAACCAAAATGGGTACGAATCTCTCTCCAACAAACCCCATGAGGTTGGTCTAAGGAGCTGTCTGACTCCTGGCTTATTCTTGTAGCCTCTGGGTTCCTGCTATAATTCTGTGCTTGACAGACACCAATGCTAAATCTTCCTTCATTCCTTACAAAAGACAGAAAAGTAAAGAGAAAAAAAAAACAAGATAGGCTTGTTAAAAACCAGAGAAATATTGACAGACTATGGCAGTTTTCAAGAAGAAGTGATGAATGACAGGGAAAGACAGGGGCACAGAGGGAAATGTGAGCAGAAACAACATCAGCAACGCACAGGGACAGGCAGCTGCAGCACCCCCAGCCAGCATCTGCAGAGACACATGAGCTAGAGTCTAGCCAGCCACCTCGGCTACTCCCCAGCCAGATGAATTGTAGCTCCACCAGCCACTCCCAGCCAACATCTGCATTAAGTGTGGGCCTAAACACTGGCATGATTGAGCTGTCATGTACGTGCCTAAGCTATGAGATAAGCCAGGAAGAAAATTTTATCTAAGCAGTGTGCTAAAGGTTAACTTGAAAACCTTAAGGGATGGAACCGTCTTTGACCGTCTCTTAGAAGGCAAGAGTCAATGCTTCTTCACACGAACTTTCAAACCTTCCTTAGCACAGCAGATGATTGTATCTGGAGTTCTATGCCTTCCAGATGGGGAGAATTCTGACTTTCACTCATTTGAGCTGGCTACAAAACAGTGAAGCTCATGGAGTTCATGCCTCATCTCTTAGTGCAGTTTCTTTCCCCCCTTGTTGCTCTGTCTCCCCTTGTGTGTCTAGGGTCTTCATTCTGTTTCCTCATGGCCCCTAGTCTGAGTTATTACCCAGAATTTTTCTTTCAAATCACGATTCTCAGACTCACACGGAGCTAGGTGGAGGATCATTTGTCTAACCTTGTGAGGTCCTGGATCCTATCCGCATTGCAAAGGCATAGTTGTATGGGTGCGTGTACACACACACACACACACGTGCACACACAAACACATGTAGGTGCACACACACATACACATACTAAAATATGATTCTCTCTGTGAGTTTGAGGCCAGTCTGGTCTACAGAGTGAGTTCCAGGACAGCTAGGGCTGTTACACAGAGAAATCCTGTCTCCAAACGACACCCCTCAAAAGGACACTGCACCAACTCACCTCCAATTGATTTCCTTGAAGGCAAATTCTAGCCTCTGAGATTCTGACAACTCAATTAGTATCACAAAGAAAATACGCTGTATTTATAAACTCTCTAAGATACCAAACTTCTAGAATATGTTTAAAACCATATTGGCAGATCTTTGTTAGCAAGTAATTTATTTGCTAAATAGAGCTCATTTTAATGTGTTTTTCACACAATTTCCCTAGGAACTGGAATAAGCTGATTTGAATAGGCATTTAGAGAAGGATGCATAATTCAGTCTTTTTATTAGTTCCGATATTCCCCTTACACCCCAATCTGTTTGAGTTATCACTCCCTCCGCAGAGAACTATGGAAACAAATGCAATATCGGGGCAAATGCAGACGCAAGAAGGACATCTCCATGTGCACTCTCAGGCCTTTGGTCGATTCGTTGACTTCATTTATATGTGTATGTGCAAGTTTATGTGGGTGTGCATTTATGTGTGTTTGTGCATGTTTATGTGGGTATACAGTGCCCTGAGACCAGAGAACAACTTTGGGGGTTGTTATTGAGCAAGTTTTCATCTTCTTTCTAATTCTCCTCCCTCCCTCCCTCCCTGCTTCCTTTCCTTCCTCCCTCCTTCCCTCCCTCTCTCCCTCCTGTCCTTCCTTTCCTTCTTTCTAGACAGGGTGTCTCATTGACCTGGAGTCACCCATTAGGCTAATCTAGCTGGCCAGCAAGTCCCATGTGTCTGCCCATCACTGCCCACGTCCACTGTTCTGGGATGGCAAACACTCAGCATCATGCCCAGCTTTTACTTGGATACTCAGGTCCCTGTGTTTAGACAGTAAGTACTTTACTGACCCAGCCATCTCCTTGGCTTCTCGTTTTCATTTTTGGAGACAGGGTCTCAGATATCCTAGGCTGGTGTCCTAGAACTTGATCTGCAGCTGAGGATGGTCTTAAACTCTTGATCTTCCTGCTTCTGCCTCCAAAATGCCAGGATTACAAGAATGTACCATCACACTGGTTTATGGAATGCTAGGGATCAAATCCAGCATCTTTTTGTTTGTTTGTTTGTTTGTTTGTTTGTTTGAGACAGGTTTCAGTGTGTAGCCTTGGCTGCCCTGGAACTTACTCTGAAGACCAGGTTGGCCTCGAGCTCAGAGATTTGCCTGCCTATTCCTCTGGAGTGCTTAGATTAAAGGCATGTGCCACTATAACTGGCTCAAACCCAGCATCTTGTGCTTGCTAGATAAACATTGTCCCAGTTGAAAATGTCCCAGGCTGTTCCATTTTAAATAAGAGAAAGGGACCTTGCTTGAATTCAGGCAGAGAGGATCTGACAGGCTGACACTAGGCACTCCTGAAGTCTCCATGAGGACAGGAAGGCAATGGGTAGGAACAGGAGAAGCTAGGTAGCTAGAAAGAAAGCAGGCATAGCCTGGCTGGTGATGGCACACACCTTTAATCCCAAAGGCAGGTTGATTTCTGAGTTCAAGACTGGCTATAGAGTGAGTTCCAGGACAGCCAGGGTTACACAGAGAAACCCTGTCTCAAAAAAACCCAAACCAAAACAACAGCAACAAAAGCCAACCAACCAAACAAGCAAACAAATACAAAAAGGGAAAAAATAGGCTATGGTGTATTTATAAATTCTCTAAGACACCAAATTTCCAGTATATGTTTAAAACCATGTTGGCAGAGCTTTGTTAGCATGTCACTTGACTTTGCCCGGTGGTACAAAGTAGGTTGCTATTGGCTCAACCCTGCTGACTCCTGGAATAGGAGACCATGTACTGCCCAAGTCGGAGTTTCTCTGTACTTCTCTGTTTATTGGCTTCGGCCTAGAACTCAGTTGATCAAGTCCAGGTCACCTGTAGTGGAGGTAGGGAAGGAAACCTCCCCTTCCATTGTCACTGATGGTAGCTAGGCATCCCCCTATCCCCCAGGACCCGAGACATAAAGGATCCTAAGTACTGGCCTGTCACCGTGATAGAATGCCTGAAAAACTGACCGAAACAGGGAAGGGCTTGCTTAGGCTCACGGCTTCAGAGTCTGTCCACAGTTGTTTGGCTGTTGCTGTGAGGTGAAGCACCATGACGGGACCACTTGCAGGGTCAGGCTGGTCCTTTTATGGTGTCTGTGTCTGGATAACCCCTTGGAAAACATGTCCCTAATGACCTACCCTCCTTCTATTGGGCTCCATGTCCAAAACATATTATCACTTCCCAACGATGTCACAGGTGGACACACAGAACTCTGGGGACACTTGGAACCATAGCAACACCTACAAAGCTTCCATGTCCTATGTAAAGAAAGCTAAACCTAAATGAAGCCCCAGATTCAATATCTTTAAAGCATAGTCAGAATTGGGTTTGTTCTATAACCCCATGTTTCAGTATTTTCCATGGTGTCTCCTTTGGGTATCCTGGGGTCTTGGTTCTGTAATATACAAGGTACACGTCAAATGAAATCTATGGTAAAGAAACCAGCAGGCAGGCAGCTGGGGAATGACTCAGTGGATATGAGCTCTTGCAGTGCAAGCACAAGACCTGGGTTTAAATGCTTGACACCCACATAAAAGCCAGGAGTAACCATATGTGCTTGTAGCATAGGGGGGGCAGGGAAGACAGGTGGATCTTGTAAGCTTGTTGGTGAGCAAGCCTAGCAGAAATGGTGAGCTTTGGGCTCGGTAAGACCCTGCCTCAAGGAAATGAGGCAGAGGGTGATAGAGAAAGACACCTGACACTTTCCTCTGGCGTCTGTGGGTGTGCAACACTCCCCACCACATGTGCACACACACTCATACACCCTTCACTAAAACAACACCAAGCAGGCTGGTCTGAAGGATAAGATGTAATTCCTCTATTTAGATGTTTTCTCTGCAGAACTGAATAGATCATCAAATAATGGCATACAGGGTGAAGTAAAGGCTTGAACTGAAATGTTCCCCGCAATTCACTTCCCTAATGGTGCCGGAAAGTTTAGGTCCCATCAACAGAGATGCCCTGTGAAATACATACACCTGGGCACGTGATTTAACCAAGCAGTAGAACTCAATGGGATCCTCATACTGGGGTTTTCCTCTTTAGTGGGTGCAGGGGAGATGGTTCAGTGGCCAAAGCTGTTGCCATGAAGGCATGAGGACCAAAGTTCAGACCCCTAGAACCCACGTAAATGCTGGGTGAATGCGACGGTCCACCTGTAATTCTAGCTTTGGAAGGCAGAGGCAGGAGGTCCCTGAAGCAATCTGGCTGGCAGGACTAGCCACATCGGCAAGCTCCTTTAATTCAGAGAGCCTGACTCAGTGAACAAAATGGAAGAGAAATTGAGGGTGATTCCTGACACCAATCTTGTAGGGCTTCACATGCACACATGTGCACCCACACACATGTTTAAATATGTATACACATACTCATAACAACTCATGTGAAAATGAACAAAGAAAAAATGCATGAATACCACACACACTTCACATATAATATTCTTATTCTATAACATAATACATAATTCTGTAGCGTAATCCTGTGTCACATGGATGCTACATGTGCCATGTGAACACAGTGATCTTCGGCACTCCAGGCTAAATACGGTGTATGATTATGTCCAACACACAGCATAACGGATAAAGCAGAGCAGAATGCATAGCCTGCTTCACTGCTCACTTTGCTCAAATTTCCCATTTACCTCTTATTATTTGCTCACCCATTTTGAAACCCATTAAGGGGTAATCTAATAAGCATTATTCCTTATTAAGTAGGTGATTAGGAGGAGTGTTAAAGCAGTATATTAAGCGATCTGATTGGGGTGTCTTTGTGTGGCTGCTTAATGGGGAACATTCAGGTTGGCAAGAGATCGCCCTCAGCTATGACTCATTCTCAGTTCCTGGTTTTATTTTTACAAGACGATGTCATTAGTTAGCTCAAGACATTAGGCATATATAATTAAACCATCCACGAGGGGTAGTGTAAGAAACTGGGGAGCTGAAAAGTTCGCACGGGAAAGCAGCCGTAGAGTAGAATGGGGGCCATCCTGAGTAGGGTGTGACAATGACTGGAGCAGACCAGTCTGGGTAAGCGGACCCCAAACAAAGGCAAAGGACGGGGCCCTAGCTACTCTGTCATCTGGGCACAGTTCTTTGCAGCTACAGTGCAGCTGTGGGGGCTGGGGAGGTGACTCTGTAAGTAAAGCGCTTGCAGAGGAAATGAGCTGATCTCCAGACCCAACAACAGAGAGCCAGCGAGGGGCTGGGGAGACGGCTGGGTGGGTGTGCTACCTATTTAGTTTTTTTGTCACCTTGACACAAGATAGGGTCATCTGGGATGAGGGAAACTTAACTGAGGAAAGGCCTCCATCAGAGTGGCCTGTGGGCAGGTCTGTGAAATTTTCTTGATGAATAATTGCTGTGGAAGGGCTCAGCACACCGTGGGTGGTGCCATCCCTGGGCTGGTGGTCCTTGGATGAGTAAGTAAGCAAGCTGTGCAAGCATGGAGAGCAAGTCAGTAAGCATAATTCCCCCACACCCCATGGTTTCTGTTTCAGTTCCTGCCCCCAGGTCCCTGCCTTGAGATCCAGCAAGGACCATAAGCTATATGAAAGAAACCCTTTGCTGCCCAAGTTGGCTTTGGTTAAGGTGTTTATTGAAGCAATTAAAAAGCAAATGCAGCAGGGAGTTAGAGCGTTTGTTGCAGAAGCGTGAGAACCAGAGTACCAGAGTTCAAACCCCCAGCAACCATGTAAACCTGTGCATGATTAGAACCTCAGCTTTACGGGGTTAATATAGGTGGATCCTGGGAACTCACTGGCCAGTCAGCCTAGCCAAACCAAAGAACTTCAGGTTCACTGAGAGATTCTGTCTCAAAAGAATAAGATGGAGAACAATAGGGGAACACACTTGACACCTTCCACTGGAGTCTGCATGTGTGTGCATGGGTGCATGCCCACATCTAACACCCTACACACATGGACTTAAAATATTTTTAAAGATTATCTAATTTTATGTATATGAGTGTTTTGCCTATATCTGTGTGTGTACCTGGTAGTGCCCAAAGAGACCAGTAGAGGGCATCAGATCCTCTAGAACTGGAATTTCAAATGGTTGTGAAGGACAATATGAGTGCTAGTAAACCAGCCCTGACCCTCTCTGCAAGAGCAACCACCAGAACTGTAAATCCCTGAGCCACCCTGAGTCAAGTGTGGTGGTGTATGTCTATAATTCCAGTGCTGGGAGGTGAGGACAGAGGCAAGCTCTGGTGAGGAGTGGAGAAAGCCCTGAGTGTGTGAGGTCTTGAGAGCGTGTGGGGTTGACGTGAGCGCAGAGAGAACAGGACCACAGAGCCTCAGAGCCTCAGAGCCACGGGAAAATGGCAAAGCCGTCCCTTTGCAGTGAGAGTGAGGCTCAGAGAGATTGCAACGCCTTCTCTGGTCCATGTGTGGATGTTGATAGCGTGTGTAGAAAATGTCCACCATAGCTTCTCCCCCAATGTTTACAACCTGAAGCCTGCTCTCCTGTGGAGCCTGCTCCTACCAAGATTAGCTAAGTCTGTCTCCTTGATTCAGCTGTGTACCATAAACTCCACCTCCTTGGTTATCTGTGTGTAGTAACCCTGCCCCCTTGTTCAACTGTTTGCAATAACTCAGCTTCCTTGATCATAACAAACACACTGAACTTCCAGTGCCCAGTCGACCTGATCCCAGCTTTTCTGTTGTGTCTATGTGTTTGCCCACTCGTCATTCCATCCACGCCCCAGTCAGGTTCATGCCTGGAGCAGTGCAGGACACAGCAGCACGAGGATGTCTGGGGCTCCCTGATCATCCAGAATAGCCTATAGTTGAGCTCTAGGCCAGGAAGAGACCTTGTCTCAAAAAAAGTGACTAGTACTGAGGAATGGCAACTGAGTTTGCCGTCTGGCTTCCATGTGTGCATGCATAAATGTAGATGAGCTCCTACACACACCAACAAGTGCACATAAGCACACTCACACACAAATGCTATGGTTGGTTTAGCAGTCCATCTACAGGATGCTACGTCTTCATCTCTGTTAGTGCATGAATATGCTATGGTCAGTTTAGCAGTCAGTCTACAGGATGCTACGTCTTCATCTCTGTTAGTGTGTGAATGTGTGTGAAAGGGTGGGCTTGCACACCCACTTCCTTAGCTGTGGAGCATCTCACAGACAGTCCTGGTCAAGTCAAACTCACCGAGCTTGCCAACAGGGTAGGGAACCCAGCCTCCCTGACTGCAATACATCTGGACTTTTCTCATGCAAATCATGGAGAAGACGCTGTGATGTGTGCGTACAGCTGTGGGGTGTGGAGTCTTAGAGTCACGCCCGTGATGGATTAGATATTTACCACTGGCCCGTTACCTGCCTTCTGTGCACCCATCCAGTGTGGGAAGAAGCCAGGATTCCTTCCTCATAGGTCAGCTAGGAAGATGATGAGAGTGAGAAGCTCTTAGATGCTGCCTGGCAACAGGGCTGCTTAGAATTAAATTGGGATGGTTAACCCTGAGTGTGTTACGATTCTACAGAAACTTTCAAGTGTATTTTCTCATTATACCTGTGTTGTTAATATCTTCGGTTTGGTTTTATTATAATTGAGTATTTACCGGTGTGCCATGGTGATCTATTTGATATAAATAGTTTCACATAGGTCCCCCACACTGTATAAACCAGGCATGGTGGTGCCTACTTGTAATCCCAGCACTGAGGGATTGGAGGGAGGAGGACCAGATGCCCAAGTTCATCCTGGGCTACACAGGAAGTTTGAGGCCAGCTTTGAACCTTGTCTCCCGGCCCTACCCCACCCCCAGAAAAGAAAGGAAGGACGAAAGAAAATCAAATCAGCTGGTGACATATTTCAGAAGAGACGTGATGTGTATGAACTCTGTGACATGAAGAGGTGCTGGGTTGGTGAGGTTGTACAGATCAAATGGTGTGTTGAGACGGTGTGGCCTCCCTCTCTGGGTGGTGCTAAAGCTGATGACCGCCTGAGAGTCACCTTTTCCCACTACTCCAGCCTCTCTGTTCTCTGCTCAGACTATGTATGAATGTCTTTTCATGATTTCCACATCTTTCAGTGTTCTGCTTTCCCTCAGAACTCACAGTTATTGAAGGGAACTGTTTCTGACGGGTGAAGACCACTAGCTTGTGGACTGCCCCATGACCATCAGACCGTCAATGAGATCTCAGAAGTAAGGATGCCTCTCGGGTCCAGGCCAGTGGTTGTTCTGGGCACTCATTGCCCGTGTGCAGGAGGTTCTTAGAACTGATAGACAGGCTCAGCCTCTTCCCCTGCCTGCGTTTGTTTCATTGAATGCTAGAGCTGCTTCCTGGACAGTGACTGAGCAGGGCTGCCTGGAAGCTTAGGAGACTAGATGGATAATCAAGTCCTTCCTTATTCCACCTGTGCTGTGTCCTGGTCATTGACGCTCTAGTAAGGCACTACCTAGGGACCGTCAGGGACAGTTCCTGGTGGTCTATGAGGTGGCTTTCCTGGCATAGTCACGTGTATTTTCCGTTGGCCACAGAGTGCTGTGCTCATGACTGGTTTTCTTTAGTAGGGAGTTCAACAGTCAGTTATTGCTTGTGTCTGGACACTGTTCCTTTAAGGGTATACAACCACTGGCGTTTTTATTTTTAATTTCTTGCCTGGAGGGAAAGCATAAGGCACCATAGAAATCAAGCACAGGCTCTCTGTTAAAGCGGAAACCCAGTTCACGTGACAGACGTTGGTTTCCTTTAACGGGGATCGACTCTGAGGTCGAATGAAGGTGGACTCTGTTTTACTCTGTGGAGGAAAATTCTTGGAAAGAAGTCGTCTCTGTGGAGACTCACGAAAACTGCAGCCGTGTGGAGAGGCTGGAGTGTTGCAGGCACAGAGGCTCATTGCCTTGGCTAGTTTTAGCCCTTCCCCAGTAGCCATGCCTTGCTCACCCCTGTGTCAGACCAGTACCCTGAGGCTAACAGATGAAAAACTTAAAAATCTATCAACTTAGCAGACCCCTCGCATCCACCAACCCAAAAGCTAAAAAGAATGTCCCCAGATAGTGTTGGGGAATGTTATTTTAAGGTGTGTCACTTTGGTTTATGCTGCATTTGTTTAACTCTGTGAGGCTGTGTTACTGTGCCTGTTTAAAACACCTGATGGGCTAATAAAGCGCTGATTGGCCAATAGCGAGGCAGGAGAGAGGAATAGGGGGGGCTGGCAGGCCGAGAGGATAAATATAAGGAGAAAGCTGGGAAAAAGGGATCTGAGGATCTGGGAAAAAGAGAAGAAGGAGGAGGGCTTCAGGAACCAGACACCAGCTATACAACCAGATATGGAGTAAGGAGGAAAGAAAAGGTATATAGGAATAGAGAAAGAAAAAAGCACAGAGGCCAAAAATAGATGGGATAATTTAAGAAAAGCTTACTAGAAACAAACCAAGCTAAGGCCGGGCATTTGTAACCAAGAATAAGCCTCCATGTGTGATTTCTTTGGGAGCTGGGTGGTGGGCTCCTCCAAAAGCCAAAAGAGTAAAAGAGCAAAACCAACCAACTACAAGCTAGCATGTGGGGCCTGTAGAAAACTCCCCACCCCTATAGCAGTCTCTCCGATGGATCTACCAACGTATTTTAAACTTGCCTCGATTTATAGCTTTCTCTGTTCTATAAAGCTTCACGCAACTGCTTCCATGTTGGAACGTGGAATTTGGGTCACCTAAACCTGTGCTCCTAGGCCACGGTCACTCAGAATGGCTCCAGAATAAACTCTCTCTTAGTCACTTTTAAAGATTATTTAAGATGAGAGCTATGGTTGCTTTCTGTGTCGGTCACTTCATTCCACACACACTAGTTGGTTTCTTGTCACAAATTAGGCTGTGTATTGGGGTGAATGTTAGCTTCTAAAACAGATCCTTCTAAGAAACGAAGAACTGAATAGGGAGGGGGGCCTTATTAACGGGGCCTTCCTCTGGCTTCCTGACGGGAGAAAGATAAAACGTGAGAGGGGCTGAGTTCTGGCAAAGGCCAGTGATTAAACTCAAGCCGCCGGGGAGGAGACTTGGAGGGTTTTGAAGGTAAATTCCAATTAAAGGATTAAAGGGAAGCCCAGTGCTGGAACAAGGTGTGGGATGTTCACAGCTGGGGAGTTGGAGCTGGCAATTCGGGAGGAGTTTTAAGCCCCAAATGAATAAGGGTGTGCGATAAAATATTTTAAATCATGTTTAATGAGCTAGAGGTGGAACAAGCCAGGCAGAACTGAAACACACCGGTCCTACCATGGGGCAGGATGGGGAGGAAAGTGACAAGAGGATTCGCCTCAGTAAATCTCTGCAGTGAGGGGAAACTGAGGCACAAGTACCTTGGAGGGGGAAAGTAGAACGGAGAGAGGTGTCATAGTGGCTCATGCACATTCCAAGGCCTGAAGTAGTTTTTAGCTCATCTTCTTGCATCGTGACTGATGTATGTCACTGTGCCAGCCACTTTAGTGCAGATCAACAGCACCCCACTCTTGCTGTGACACCCACGCACACGACAATCACACACAGCAACACTCACCCCTCGATTCCCGGTGAGTGTGCTGTGTTACTAGCATGATTGAGAAGCGCTGGGAAGACCACGGCTTGTGTCAATCAATACCCCTGCTTCTCCTTGTACTCAATGGGTTGTTGTCAAATGGAAAGCGACTCAGAAATTCTTGACTGGCGTGCTGTGGGACCTGAGTTCAAGCCCCAGAACCTGCATGAAAAGCTGACTCTGGTAGCATCTCCAATCCCAGGGCTGGGAAGATGGGGACAGGAGGGTCCCTGGGAACAAGCTTAGTGACTTGGTTAGCTCCAAGCTCCAAAACACAAATAAGGTAGCTGGTGCCTGAGGAATGACAGCGAGGGTTGACCTCTGGCCTGCACATGCACACACATATGTGCACACACCACACCACACACACACACACACACACACACACACACACACACACACACACACTGTTCAAAGGCTGAGCGCACTGTCCCATAGATTTAAGTACTCTGAAAGTCCATACAGCTGCAACACTTCCTAGAGTCCCGAGGTGCTGTCCTGAGGGGTGGTGATCCTGTCAGGGTTTTGCTGGGAGCAGCCAGAAACCTTCTGAGCTCCCTGCTCAGTGAAGCCAGTAACCACTTGAGATGTCACTGTTTTCTAAGCCACAGAGACTCTGCCTTTCCACATTGCTAAGGACAGCTGTGCCTCCACATCAAGGTGTTCACCGCACAGGAAGTGATGGACCTGGAGACACCACTACTCACCCGTGTATGCCTGGAGTCCGGCTGCAGAGGTCTCATTGTTTTGTTTATGACAGTTCTGGGCATGGAATCCAGGGCCTTTTGGTCCTTTTAAGGAAAATAATCCATCTCTGTACTGTGTCCTAGCCATAGAGCATAGGTTTTAATCACAGTCAGGGTTTTGGACTGAACAGAGATTTTTTTTATCATTCTTAAAACTAAGTGAGCCAAACATTTACCTCATAAAAGGAAAGGAGATGAATGCTTGGCTGGTGGTCGTGCTGGTCATGAGCGCCAACACATTCTGTTTTGACTGAGTTTGTTCTCCCATGCTGGGAAGGTTTGGGTTTTAGTCTTGGCCCTTGACCCTGGATATTCTATTCTTGAATTATCCTTTCTGACTTGTGTGTGTGTGTGTGTGTGTGTGTGTGTGTGTGTGTGTGTGCGCACGTGTGTGTGTTGTACATTCAGATTCATGGGAAGGCTAGAGGGCAGCCTCTGTTGTCTGTATTCTATGTCTCTTCATCTTTATTATTTTTACATTTTATTTATTGTGTGTTTGTCCGCGCATGTGAAGGTCGGAAGGCATCTTGCAGGAGTTGGCCCTCTCCTATCATGGAGGTCATGGGGAACAAACTCAGGTCCTTGAACTTGGATCGCAGCAGGCGACTTAACCCACTGAGTCATCTCTCAGGCGCCTCCACTCTTACATTTTGAGACAGGGTCTCTCCCTGCTCATGCAGCTCACTGATTTGGCTAGGCTGACAGGTGTTGGCCCAGAATAAAGGCACAATCCTTTAATGCCCTGGTCTTGTAAATTGCATCCCACGAATTTGCCATGTTCTGTTTGATAGTAGTTATGAAGGACTGAGAAGACAGTGACATTGTTGAAGTGGTTGCAGTGAGTTCACAAGGACCTAAACTGAATCCTCAGTCCTTCATCAAAAGACTCAGCCTCACCTTATCTCCTGGGACCCCCGTTCTGGAGGAAGCTTCCTTCCTGTGGACATACAGAGATGACCACACGACAAGAAATTGACATCTCTATCCAGAGCCTGGCAATAGGCACATGTGTGGGCTTGGAAGCAGATGCATCTACTTAAGGCTTTTGCTGACTGATGTCTCAGCCAACACCTGTGACCTCACAAGACGCCCTGGATCATGGAGCCCTCAGAGGTCTGTCTGCATTAGACTCACACAAACTACAAGATAACACATGCTGGTTGCCTTCAGCTGCTAAGTTCGGGTAATCTATGGTAGACCAGTATGATCTTACCTGCTAATGGTGGGCTGTGGAGTATAGTTATGATGTGTTAACCTGGGAGTATACAGGTAATTCAATGCGATAGTGAAATGGAACCATATGTAGAAGATAGGGAGATAGTCACAATATATGAATATTTGATAATGGCCGGTTTCCATTAAGCCACCTATAGAGTATGACTCATGGGACATGTCAATTTTCCTTTATTTGGCTTTTTGGGATGGGGATTCACTATGTAGCCCAGGTTTGCCTGGATCTCGTGGTCCTCCTCCATTAGCCTCCGAAGTGCTTGAATTATATAGGTGTACACTATCATACCCAGCTCAGACAAGATACTTGTTCAACAACATGCACTAAATATACAACGTGGTATGTATAGGCTGGGATATTTATTACTTTATAAATTGTCTGTATATATTACCTTTGAAAAAATTATAATCTATGGATTTGGGCTAAGGTTGTAGCCAGAAAAATACCTCTACAACATGTGAAAAGCTCTGGGTTTAAATCTCAGTGCAGTAGCTAAAACCAAGAGCAAAGCAAATAGGTGCTAGAACACTACCCTCCCCCTTCACACACAGGGCAGACCTAAGTATGACCCTGTGGTTGTTTTACTTGGAGGTACCAGGACATCAGAGAGTAGGTTTCTAAGGCAACTGGGGAAAAACTAGTAACATCTGCAAACTCAGCCTTCCACAGTGCAATGAGTAACCAGAAGTCCCAGTACTTCCTGGGCTGCTTGGGCACTGCCATTCACGCAGCAATGAGCACATCTGAACGCCGACAGATTTCTGCCTGCACCCGACCGTCTTCAGCTTCAGGCAGGAGAGCTCAGGGGCTCACAGGATGTTTTCAGACTCCAGCAGGTTGACCAGCAGAAGGCAGAGGCTGTCTGGGTAGTTCCAGCGTTTGGGAGTTCAGGCAGGGTTTTAAACTGATGCTTGGCACAACCCTCAGCCACTATCAATGTTGGGGTGCTCAGACTGAGACCAGCCGGGTGAGATGAAATCATGTGACAGTTGTATCCTCGTTCCGATGACTGGCTCCCCAAAGTAGTTTTCATTCATCCCTAAGGAGACCCATTGGGCTTCCAGAAGCAGATGTGTTAGTAGAAAAAAGTCCTTCCAAAGAAATTTAAAATTTGTCTGAACTCGGCATGTGTGCAAATGAGCTGGCAGTACGTCTCAGAGGTGACACAACCTTACATTCACGCCACGCATAAGAAGCAGTCACAGCCAGCACTGTCCACTGGGACACTTAAGGCTGACTGTCAGCTTGGGAGGATCCAGAACTGGCACGACATAAACTTTGGATCTTGCTCACGAGGGAGGGTGTTGCGGGCGCTCCTTCCGCTTCTTCAGCCAATAGCTGCTGAGAGACCAGCCCATTGAGGCGTGGCCTCTCGGCAGCTATTGGCTGAAGGAGCGAAAGGAGCTCCCGTGCAACAGGAGCTTTTGGGTTGTTAATTTAGTGGAAAGATTCACCTCAGGGACTGGGGTCCCAGTGAGCTGAGCATCAGCGTTCTTCTCTCTCTGCTTCCTGATGGCAGATGCCATGTGACCAGCTGCCTCAGGATCCTGCTGCCCTGCTTCCCCTCCATGACAGACCGAGTCCTCTTGAACCATAAGATACACTAAACTTCTCCATCCATGCAAAAGGTAGAAAAATATACGTTTTATTTACTTCCTCACAAACACTCACAGGCAGTTTGCTGTGAGTAGCTGATGCCTGCAGGGTAGGGTAGCATTTCAGGGCTGGGGATGATCCTGAGTTTGTTCCTGGTTTGGTCCACCAGTAACGGTGTGACCTTTGAGTTCTCAGTCTTCCTCAGCTGGAGGCTCTCGTGTCAAAGCGTGTTAGGAGGACTGAGTCATAGGTTCTTGTCATGTCAGATACATCACATCAGGGTTCTTCCTGAAAAACGGTTAATGAAGCGTGAGCAGGTCAGTCAATGGGAGAATGTGTGTGTTCATGATGGCGTGTGCAGGGTGTATATTCACGCAGGTGAACATGTGTATGCATGTGTGTGTGTGGAAGTCGACTTTGGGTGTCGGCCCTCACCAATTAGCCTAGACTTCTGGCCGGTGAGCTGCACCGGCCTTCCCATCTAGTCTCAGTCCCACTGGGATCACAGGGATAGCATCTCATCTTGTTTCTATATAGTATGGACTCTGTGGGCAGAACTCAGGTCCTTGTGTTTGTGCAGCAAACATCCTACCAACCGAGCCATCTCCCCAGACTGACGGGAAGTATATAAACAGAAGATTTAAGGTCTTGGTTTTACCACCAGTATGAGACAAATTGGAGTTGGAAACGGTGCAGTACCACAGTGCTGGTGAGGTGTGGACTTGAGATGCAGGCTGGATGCTCCTGTCTGAACCAGAACAGAGGGCTTGCAATTCCCAAGTTCCCAAAAACAGCTCAGAGAAAAGAACGGCTGTGAATATAACTCACCCAGGCAACCTTCACCCAGGAAGTCCTCAACGGCCTTCCAGCAGGACAGGGTCAGACGGTCATTTCTTCCTAGAGGATGGGGAAGTCTGTGATGTGGGAAACTGCCAGGGGCAGCATCTGAGCCTTCTGAAAGGGAAGAAAGAACAGTTGGATGACTTTAATAGTCTTACAGGGACTTGTGCATCTGGGAGTGTACAAAGGTCCAGGAGGGAGGGAGCTATGGGAAGACAGATGGAAAGGGACAAGGCTACTGCCTTTAACGGGCAAGAGTCCTCGTACTTTTTTGGGAATCTTTTTGCCAGTTTGTTCCCAGGGGTCTTCTGTTTAAGTATGAGGTTTAGATATATGCTTACCCAAAGGGCAAAGGACACCAGTAACACCAGATTTGTACCCTGTATCTCAGCTAACCTTCACAGTGACCTTGTAAGGGAGAGGCTTGGATGCATTCCATTGGTGAGGAATCTGAGACCCAGGGAAATCAGGCAGCTTTTCTTTATGGGTGAGAAGCCTACAGAGGAATTCCAGTTTGCTTCCATCTTGGTCCTCTGCCTAGATGACCTTTCCAAGCGCAGGAGTCCTGTGCTTTCCTCTCCAGCAGGTGTGAACCACGGGTTTTTGATGTGATACCTCTCCTCACCCTTCCAGTCCAGAGGCTTATGAGAAATCTGTGGGTTTTCTTAGAAGCACCTTGACTGAATGCCAGGAGCAGTCCTCCCTGAGCTCAGAGTTCTGTGGGTCGGTCCTGACCAAGAACTCAAAGTTGCTGCCATAGAAAATGGGAACCCACTACTTCCTTAGCTCTTTTCTCTTCTTATGAACCACGTAGACCAGCATCTCAATGACTGTAAACTCTTTCTTGTGCCTCCCTTAGTGAAAACTCAGAGGCTTCACACCAAAATGATGCAGGAATGGCTTTGCTCAAACCATCCATTAACCTGCAGGGACTTCTTTTAAAAAAGAAAAAAAAAAAGGAAAATCAGACATAGTAGACACTTCATGAAAAACAAAGCAGCAATTTCTTCAGGGTGCATATACGCTCAGACATGATAAGAAAAACATTATTGTTCTGACAGGGAAGGAAATGTCTAGCGGAGTGGGTGGAGAGCCACTTGCCGCTCCCTTTCCTCTAACCACAGGGGTGTGAAGACCATTGAACCAGGTCTGCAAAGGCTGCCCAGTGCACTCCTCAGGACACTCATCCCAGCAGATGGGAATCTGCTTAGCATTTCTCCAAACCTGCCGAGAATGGAGGTTGCCCCACCCTCCAGAGCACCTCATCCCAGTGTTTCACAGTCTGTCAGGAAATGGTTCAGGAGCCCAGTGCAGGGCCCATGTGGGGCTGCAGCTGGGCCTGCCTCCTCCTGACAAGTCCTCAGGGTTAACTCTATTTCCTCTGCACTTGTCCCTCACAGACTCCCCCTTTCCCAAGTGAATGCATGCAATTTCTTTCTTGAGTGCTGAGTCTGAGCCTGCAGTGGTCTTGGATCCCAGCTGTCCCTGGCATCCCGTCTCCTCGCCTCTGTGAGGGAATCGCTCGAATGGCCTGGGTCACCTGTGCTGCAACTTCTAGACTTCCAGCGCAGACCCAGGAGTAGCTCAGTTAACCCAGGGTCACGGGACATTTTTGGACTTGCTTCCCAAAATAGCCCTGGGAAACATTTCTTGCTTTCATATGTCTCTGGGAAATTCAGTAAAAGCAGAGACCGGAATGTCTATTTTCTAGTCCATGTTATGGTTTGATTTCTGAAGATGAAAGGCAGTCGTGTGGGCTGGGAGGCAGCTCGGCGGTAGAGGCCTGAAGGTTTATCACGAGGAATGGAGACCCATTCCCAGCACCTACGTGAAAAGCTGGGTGGCATGATGCACTCTTGTAATCCCAGCCCTGGGGAGACGCCGACAGGAGGATCGGTGAGGCTTGTTGTTCAGTTGGCTTAGCCTAACGGGTAAGCCTTGGATCCCGGTGAGAGTCCCTATCTCAGAAACTAAGCTAGAAGGTTCCTGAGGTTGCCATCTGGAGTCCTCATGCACCCCCTCCACACACACACCGCTTTTGCACACACAGAATAGTTGTCATAATTTGTATAAAGTTAAATATCATTAGCAGCATCAAGCTTGTGGTAGCGTTAACATAGAAGCTATAATTGATTGCCCTGAGATACTGATGTTTTGAAACAGCAGGTTCCATACCCTAACCCTAACCCTAAAGTGACGGGTGATCTGATAAGCAGATAGTGATCTGGATGGCTGATAAGGAGGATTACACATTTCAGCAGAACATCCCATGTTCGCCTTCTCTAATTGTGTGTACGTATGGGTGTGGGAGGGAGGGAGATGTATGTATCCGTGTAGGTGTGTGCATGTGTGTGTGTGTGTGGTGGGTGCCCATGCATATAGGGGCATGCTTTCACGTGGAATAAAGCTGGCACTGGGTTTCTTCCTCGGTCATCCTCCAGTCTAAGTATGGAGACAGGGTCTCTCACAGAACCCGGAACTCAGCAGTTGTTTAGAATGGCTTGTCAGTGAGTTCCAGGAGTTCTCTTATCTTCCTGAGCCCCCTGGCTACCAGGGCTAGGGTTACTGATGTGTACCACCGTGACTGGCTTTACAGGGTTCTGGGTATCAAATGAAGGTCTTCACGCCTTGATTGCAGTACTTGATGAACTTAGCCATTTCCCCAGTGCTATCTGCTGCTGTCTTTTCTGTTTGACAGATCATCAGCTCACTGCAGTGACTATCTGCCACATGCCTGCCTAATTTGGCCACGACTGGGCCCTTTAACTCAGTTTGCTGAACACACTGGGTGTTCTGGGCTCTGCTCTGGTTCTACGTGGACTGAGAAATGCTAGGCATTTGCTCCTCTCCTGTGAACTATAAATCGCCATGTTGGTGAATAGACCCTAGAGCGTGCTGTCAGTGAGGGCCCTGGGCCAGACACCCCCACTTTAGGAGGAAACCAGCGAGAACATTCCAGATTTTGCAAGCATCTTAAACAAAGGAAATTCCAGTGTGCCCTGTGAAATGCCTTTGCAGAGAGAAGCAAGGGGCCCATCATGGTGATTTACTCTGAAAGAGAGCTTGAAAATTCAGAAGCAAAAGAAATGGAGGAGAGTCCTGACAAAAAGACGAACCTCGAATGGTAGTCCCTCGTTTCTTAGACTCTTGGCCCCACAGCACAGCAGGCTGTGTTAAGCACCTGCTGTTTTAAAAAGAAAGCGTTAGCTTTCAGAACAGGGGTTCCCTGGAATGGAAACCTAAGTTGTTATCTAATTCAGTTTTATAAGTGAGGTCTGTGGTTGCAGGCAGTGTGAGACTCATCGTTGCCACGTACAAACACATGGGAGTGAAAGCCATTTTAAGAGCCCGTGCAGCCCTATGACCAGCATAACTCAGCTGTACCACCCAGGCTTCTGCCTGTTCCCTTTCTGGGAGCCCATGGTTTGGTTTTGTTTGTAGTGTCAGGAGTAGAAACTAGGATCTTATTTACACATGTTGGGTGAATATTCTCCCACTCAGCTGTATCCTAAAGTTGCTTCTGAATGTGGCCAGAGGGGCGAGAAGAGGAGTTGGTTGATAAAAGATCTGAGTTTGACCCCAGCACGGATGTGAAAACAAAACAAAGACAACAGTAGTAGTAGGAACGACAACAAAGACCCTGAGTGTGGTGGGGCTTGGGAGCTGGCGATGGGAGAGTCCCTGGTGATTCCTGGGCAGCCAGTTTAGCAGTTTAGCTTTCTTGGTTTTGGAGAGTTCCAGGTCTCAGTAGGACAATCCAAAAAAAAAAAAACAAAAAACAAAAAACAAAAACAAAAACAAAAAAACAAAAACCCCAAAAACCCCCAAAAAACAAAAACAACAACAACAACAACAAAAAAAAACCAAGGTAGAAGACACCTAGGAAATGGAGGCTAAGGCTGACCCCTGGTTTCACAGGTGCACACACACCTGTGCCCACACCCTGGCATGCACCCCCATAGGCTGCTGAGGCTGAACCCTGGCTTCACAGGTGCACACACCTGTGCTCACACTCTTGTTTATACCCTGTAGATTTCCGAGGCTGACCCCTGGCTTCACAGGTATACACACAACCTGTGTCCACACCCTTGCACAAACTCCCATAGACTATGTTGAAGAACCACGTGTTTTTCTGGAAAACCAAAAGTCATTTTTTAATGGCTATTTGGAGGAAGTTTTCATTGACCCATCTAAAAATTATAATAAACTTCTAATTCAACCCTCTCCCCTCACAAGCCAGCAAAGATATTTCGTTCTCATGCCGTGGGCTGCAGACCATAGCCAGCATTTTCCTGTGCAAAGCAGTTACGGCTCGGTTTAGGAACGAAGGATATTCTATCAGCGGGCCTGGGTGGTCACAGACAGCAGGCAGCAGAGCCCTGGCTTAGGAAGACCACTGCGTTCCCCCCTTTCTGAAATTCTTTATTTTCTAATGATTATGGAAGGAAAATATGAGTCGGGTACTATGTGGCGGTATGTTCCACAGAAGCTCTGTAGTATCATCTTGCCCTGCCGTCTTTGCCATAGAGCCAGCCATATTCTCTCTCTCTCTCTCTCTCTCTCTCTCTCTCTCTCTCTCTCAACTAATAGAAGGACCAGCGGAATTCTCCCCACGTTTGAGACTAGCCAGTGAAAATACCAGTTTGGAACCCTGGGGCTGTGTAATAACTTGTCTGCCACTGTTGCGTTTCATCACAGCTCCATGGCTGGCTTACATAGACCTTAGGGACCTGTTTGCTAGGGAATCACTTAAATGTTCACTGTGATCTATCATACCTTTTCCCTGTGTTCTAACAAAAATGTCACATCCCACCCTCGCCCCATCTATAAGTGCATGGATGGTTGCGTGAGGGCCAGTATCCCCTTTGGCAGAACTCTCTTCAGAAATGACAAAGTCAATCAAATCTCTTAACCTTGATCTGAGATGCTGTTGTTCCATAGTAATCTTTCTTCCCTTCTTCTCTCCCTTCTTTCCTCCCTCTCTCCTTCCTTCCCTCCATCTCTCCCTTCTTCCCCCTCCCTCTCTCCTTCCTTCCCTCC
>NC_022011.1:35998769-36026828 GCF_000317375.1 Microtus ochrogaster | reverse complement strand
CTTCCCTCCATCTCTCCCTTCTTCCCCCTCCCTCTCTCCTTCCTTCCCTCCATCTCTCCCTTCTCCCCCCCTCCTTTCCTGAAGTGGGTGCTTCCTAGTCACAGCTCCTGGAGAAGTAAGGCCTTCTTTTCTCACTCAGATCTCTTCAGAAACAGAGCAGACAACCTTTCAAAGGTTCTTAGTGGAAACATTATAGAGAAAATGGCTTTTTATGCTCACTGGAGGCTTGGAACAGACACTTCTCAAAACTTCCAAAGCTGATCTTTGTTGAAATTGTTCCCAGACACTTAGTTCAGCGTAGGGAGCCCAGGAAGCTTCAAGGGTGTAAGCGGGAAAGGAGTTTGCTCTGTGTGTTTTACTTCCGAAGAAAAACAATGCTCTCTAGAGGTGTTTGTTGAAAGAGTTCTATGTGATTAGAGTGTTGTTTTGAAGCAGGGGGTGCATGGCTTCTCTGGAGCAGAGAGACCTCGTGCCAGGCTTTTGTGCAGAGGCTGAGAGTGGCCCACTGTTTCAGGAGGAAGCAAGTACCGCCGCACAAACTGAGCAAGACAGGTCAGATGTGCCAGGCGCCCAGGTCACCCCATAGCCACTCGTGAGGCAGCCTTCTCTGCAGCCCGATACTCACAGCGTCTCCCGGTTGAGGTGGTGAACAGTTTAGGCATCGGCTGGTGGAGTGTGTCTGTGTGCTTATGATCAAGTCAAACATGCAGGCGGGAGGGAAGGAAAGGAAACAGAGTTTCATTTCCCACGATTTCTCCTGAGTTAAAGCCGGGACCCAAGAGAGCACAGCCTGTAAAATAACAGCACACAGACTTCTGGAGCACAAGAGCAGACCACCGTGACCGTGACCGGAGTCGTAAGTTCTTCCTGTTGCCTGCCATGTGAGCTGAAAGTGCCTCAGTGCTGAGCCAACGTGTGCTTCTAGAAGTCTATCTTCTCTGTTATAGAAAAGGAACAGCATCCGTGCTGGGTTGCAGTGGCACGTGCCATGATTAGCTGTGTTGGTGGACTTAAGAAAAAGCTACTTCCTGTATATATGTGGGGATTATCTGAATGTGGGGTGCCCCAGACCTTTGTCTGGTTCAGATTATATAGTGGCACGAGCTTAATAAAGAAATGACGCTTCTACCTTAAAAGACCCTGGAGACCTGATGGCGTCATGATGTCACTGTTCAGTCTCTGTCTTCCACCTTAGCAATGTCAAGAGGTGAACCACACACCAACAGTGTGGCACCAGTATGATGGGGTGTGTCCATGTGTGTGGAAAGCATGCTCACGCATTTGAGAAGATCTGAGATCTTGTGGCTTTCCTATGTTTATGTGATGATATTGTATAACCGAGGGAAAGTGGGCTCAAACAACTAGAGAGAACCCGAGGTTTCATGACTCTCTGATGTTCCATGATGCTGTTGTGTAACTTGGGCAACTGCCTGGATGCCCTAGGCATCAGTTTCTCGGTCTCAAGAATGGTGACCTTGAGGTCAGCCCCGGACCACTGCAGAGGTCCCACTGTGCAAGTGTGATTCACTGGCTCTACATTCCTATGTGAGGTTTGTAAGACAGTCAAGCTGAGAGGAGTAGGCTGTGGAGGGTTAAAATGAATTACCCAAACTGTGGCACTTGAGAAGTATCCTTGAGGCGCTGAGGGCGAGGGGCCACCTGCGGCCTCGGAGGCCTGAAGCATACCCCACGTCCTCTGAGCCATGGTTGGCTCGGCGGTGAACAAGCCTATCAAATGCGTACATACAGAGGTTCCGACTCTCCAGTGTCTTCCAGAGCCAGGAGCTCCATCTGGCACTCCATTTGCTAAATGTCCCATTTATGTCAAATGCCAGGAAATGTGGCTGTTTAAAATCCCGGGGAATAAGATTTCCACTCAGCAGCTTTCTAATGGACACATACCGCACTCTGTGAAGCAAAAACCCTCTGCTGAGCCGTCAGGTCTCGGGCCCCTGCTCACCAGTTCCCCGCGCCTCAGCTGTGATGTAGGAAAAGATACAAGGTGAGGAAGGAGAATCGCTAGGCTTCCGCGGCTGGCTAGGACGCCTGCTGCCGATAGAGGGCAGTGTTGCACATTGCAGAAATCCTCAGCCGGGTAGGACCAGACTGGAGAAATACTCACCTTCTTCTACTCAAACCACCAGCCGTTTAATAAGGAGCAGGAGCAATTAAAGCGGCTAGCCGTCAACACATCCTGCTCCTGGGCTGAGCTCATTATGATTCCATCACCACTTTGGTATTTGCAAAGGGCTTTGTAATCATTTGGAGAGATCATTCCTCCCTAGCACTTCTCTACAGAATGCCAGCTCCATTAGCCTTGTTTTTTTCTTTATTTTTTTTTATTTTATTTCATTTTTGTTGTTGTTGTTGTTGTCTTTCCAGGAAGCTCAAATATGGGGAAGTTGGAGGGATAGCTTTAGGATTTTGAGTTCAGAAGCAGAGTTAGAAGACTCATGCTGTGTATGCATGCTAAGGAACCTTCTGGAGGGTGCCTTTTCAGCCTGCAGCTTGAATCATCAGCATGTGATTGCTCCTTCTGTGTGTGTGTTGGGGTGAGCGTGTATGTGTGGATGCATACATGAGGTCAGAGTTCTCGGTCTCAGACGGTCCTTAGCATCTTCCATCTCTTGTTTGAGACCAGCCTGGGACTCTTCTAGGTAGACCAGGGTGGCTGACCCCTAAACTCCTGAGGATCTGCCTGTCATCTGGAGACCTCCCATCCCACCATCAGTGGGATTACAAGGATGTTCCGCTCTGCCCAGGTCCCCCCGTGTGGGGAAAGCAGTTTATCCGCTGAGCTAGCTCAGCAGTCCTACGTTTTCTCTTGATTGATTAGAGATGGCAGTCTGGCCTGGAGCTGGTAGGGAGCATAGAGACAGGCCACCTTGGATCTACCATCCATGCCTGCTGCCCAGCCCAGCAAGAGCTGATGGTCAATAACTAAACTAGCTCGTCAGGTCTACTCTTCAACTCAAGGAAAGTGTTAGGGAGAGATGAGAGACAGACATACGGATCATTCAAGTATCTGGACAGACATCCATCCACAGCCATTCCCTCCCATGACCAGCTCATGAGAAGCAGTGACTGAGAGCCAAGCTGTCAATCTCTC
Source organism: Microtus ochrogaster (assembly GCF_000317375.1). Classification (NCBI taxonomy): domain Eukaryota; kingdom Metazoa; phylum Chordata; class Mammalia; order Rodentia; family Cricetidae; genus Microtus; species Microtus ochrogaster. The sequence continues at coordinate 36,023,719 of NC_022011.1, read as the reverse complement.
TGGCACTCCACACTCGCTGATCTCTGACCCCGCAGAATCCCTTTTCTTCCCACATTCAGAAGGCATTGAAGCACTGTTTCGGCTGAGTACGCATTGGCTATGGTGCCACTTATCTGCAGGAGCCTAGCCTGGTGACATGTTCTATTACGTGACATTCTGGTTGTTGAGGAACACGCAGGCCATTTCTGTTATGGATGAAGTGTCGTCTCTCAAGTGGAGGCTATTTCTTTTGCAATGACATCAACAAATTGATAGATGAAACTAACGGGCAGAGTTTCATAGCGACATGCTGCCAATTTATTTCTGAAACGCCGTTAGGGCAAAGGAGGTCCGAGTGTGTGCCTGCATGTATCTCGGAATGACAAATTAAAAGGGCTAGGATTTGTGGTCAGGTTTCTGATGTTTATCGCAGTGTCGATATGATCTGGCAAGGCACACGGGTTCTGTTCAGACACGTCTCTTGTTGGGAGGCACAAGTATCTGGTTTACTTGCTCTGTCTGGCACCTCACTTACCCACCTAGGGAAGACTGTTGGCCCAGAGACACAAGTGCTACTTTCGTTCTGAGTAAGCCCTGTGCCAGGCTTGGGGCCATCGGAAGGGGTGGAGGGCATACGGTATTTTGATGGTGCTAGCTTGGTCTCAGGTAACACATAGAACTCTGAAAGGTCTGTGCCCACATCCTCTTCACTGTGGCATGGCTGTTGGTGGCTGGTGGGCACCATCTCTGATGGCACCAGTTGTTTCCGCTGCTTTTGCCGATTTGAACATAGATGGATGTTGATACGGATTGGCCGTGTGGATCTTGTCTCTGATACATTTTTAAGTCACTCTCAGTGATCCAAAGACCACGGAACAATCATTGGGCCCAAATGTCTCTGCCATTGTATGAGTTTCTATAATCCAAAATGGCATCTTGGGGGCTGGGGAGTTGGCTCAGCGGGTAAAGTGCTTGCATGTAGTATAAGCACGAAGATCTGAATTCGGGCTTCAGCATGCATGTAAAAAGCCAGACACAATGGTCTGAACCTATACTACCAGTGCCAGCGAAAAGAAGACAGGAGGATGATCCCAAGGGCTAACTAGCCACATCGTTGAGCTCCAGGTTCAGGGACTACTCTATCTTCAAAAGAAAAGTGAAGAGTGACTGAGGAAGATGCATGATGTCCTCTGACCTCCATGTACGTGTGCATCCATACATGTTGTGTACACACATGTGGACATGTATACACACACACAACACAACATACAGATGGCACCTTGGGATTCCATCCCTTTGATTATCTTATATGAAGCCACCATCAAATGTCAAACATAGAGCAGACAGGAGACAGTGCTGTCTCTTCTCACCTTGCATACTGAGGCCCGTGACAAAAGGCAAGGCTTCCCACAGATTGTGCTGCTGCGTGATGTAATGTGGAATTGGGAGAGCTTAACTTGGAATCCTGCATCACCGCGGGACAAAGCCCTGGATGGTGTAACTCTCCGAGCGCCTTACGCATGCATGTGTGAGCACAAATGCCTGTCTTTGACAGAACATTTGGTACTGGAGTTAAAGGGTCCATCACTGCTGTCTTGTCCCCATTTTGCACACCGCGGGCTGTGATTCTTGCTATCAAGTGAGGCAAGGCTAGAGCCGAGTCTCTCAAGGGACTTTTATGAAGATACCACCACAGTGTCCGTAAAAACCCTGAGGTGTATTTTGGCTCCAATCCTCACGTTATTCATGCAATAGGACACATCTGAGTTCTGTGTAAGCACACTGTTTTACACTATGACGGAGCTGCTTAGCGCATTCTCACGTCTGATTCTGACCACAGCAAATTTCCTACCATTTTTTTCCCCCTGAAACTAAAGGAATTAAAGTCAATGACAGCAGTGAGTAGAAAATTCTCTGTGTAGTTTTCTGTTGTGCCTACAATCTGCGTTATTTATGCTTAAAATTATATACTTCAAAAATATTTCTACACTATCTGAACACTTTATAAAGACCCACTATTTCTTTTCTAAAATTGTTCTGATTTTGTTTATTGAAATGGTGAAATTATAATCAAGGAACATTGAAGGGAAAATAACTCACTCTTCAAGGCTGTCAGCTGAGCAGACTCTTCCCAGTTCTCCTGCCCTGTGCGTGTATTCAGGCTAACGGGAGGGCTTTCATCTGTAGTCTTCGCTCCGCCTTAGCAAAGGTGATCCTGGGAGAGGAGCTCAGCTTGGACAGACACCCTCCCTACATCACTGTCTGCAGTGGAACCCAGAGCCACACAGTCCAGAGAGATCTCAGAGACCAAAGGGACTGTCATGTTGGTGGAAGCTTCTCGTCTCATCCTCAAACTTTATGCCACACCCGAAGCCATGGGCATCTGTTTGTAGGGAGAAACAAACAGAAAATGATAGGAAGAAAAGGCGAATGTATGAACATTCAGAGTATTTGGCTCAAAGAAGCCTAGAAGCTCCTCACTCAGTATCTTCAGACTCTGAAGTAAAACGCCTGTGGTAAATAAAGCGTGGGAGGCAGGTGTTAGCTTTCTCCCTTACGTAAATTTAAAAAAGTCATGTTTGCAAATGAAGAGGCGTGTGGTATGTGTGTGTGTGTGTGTGTGTGTGTGTGTGTATGTGTGTGTGTGTGTGTGTGTGTGTGTGTGTGTGTGTCACGGTTGATGCTGGGTGTCTTCCTTTGTTGTTCTCTACCCTATATATTATTCATTTTCCCCACTTATCTTTTGAGACAGGGTAGGTATCTCACTGAACCAGGAGCTTGCTGATTCGGCCATGTTGATTGGTCAGTGAGCCCTAGAATTCCTTCTACCTCCACCTTCCCAGCTCTGGGGGTCTAGGTTGTTGCTTCCGTGACTAGTTCTAAACTCAGATTCATGTGCTTATGCAGGACATGTTTGCCTACTGAGCCATCTTCAGCCTCTGGATTTAGGTTATTTTGAAATCAGCTTCCCCCATGAGGAAACTGTTATCCAGGAGAAGGGTCGGGTTGTAGGGAACAGAGGAAGCCCTGAGTAAATATTTATTTTGATATGGGCATGGCCTGTCAAGGACTCCAAGATGAACTGGTGCGTGGTAAACTGGCCAAGTCATTATGCATACAGGCTTAAGAGGAATGGCAAGCTTTCCTTGGGAGTCAGTATACGAGTGAGTGTTTATGAACAATTGATCAACATCTGCAAAGACTAGCAGTGGCAACTTCCTCCTCAGGAATGTTTACAGCCCGAGACTGCTCAAGTGCACAGACCTCCTTCTGAGGCTAGCTCACCCCTCCCTCTGTGCTGAACCTAACAAACATACCCAGGTTCCGGGTTGCAGTACCAGAGGCAGCGGTAGCAGTTAGAGAACTGTGCCTGACCCCAGCTCCATTGCATACATGTCTGTGTGTCTGTCCTTTCTTCATTCCCTTGCTACCCCTAGCGGGTATTCCAAGTACCAATCTGTGCTGGATGCAGCCTGGGATAGTGCAGGCTGTTCCGCCTTGGGTCTTAAAGGTTGCAGGCTTTGTGTCTCCTGTTTGTTGTTGGATCGTTCCCAAACCTTGCAGTGTATCTCCATGGTCTCTGCCCATGGATTCTGAGCTCTGGAGTTCAGACAGTGTGGCAGGAATGCCTTTTAGATTGCTCTTAATTGGCATGACTCAACAAGCGAGCTCAACACCCTCAAGCTACGCTGCAGGGCTGGGATCGTGAACTGATTTCTTCACCCATGAGTCACATGCCCGGGTCCTGTCGGGCATCTCTGCAGTGCTCACACACCCTTCACATGTCTTCCTCCACAGGGAGCTTCGGGGTGCCTAGACACCTGACTTTGTGCTTGGTATGCACTTTTCTCTCAGTATATACATATGTGTATGCATGTACACCCATGTATTTGTGTGTGTGTCTGTGTAATAAAGGACAGAGGTCACCCTTAGATGTCATTCATTCTTCACCTTTTTTTTTTTTGAGACAGGGTGTGTTACTGGCCTGGAACTCATCAAGTCAGCTAGGTTGGTTGGCCACCAAACCCCAGGCATCCTTGTTGGATGCCCCCAACATTGGGCTTGTAAGCATGCCCCTCCACCCCTGGCTTTCACATGGCTGGGGGTATTGAGATCAGATCCTTTCAGTTGGAAAGAAAAAATTTTATCAACTTCAGTGTCTTCCCAGCCCTCTCCTTGTTTTTACATTTTTTTTAAACAGCACAAGATTACTTTTGGCTTGTCTTATTTTCAACATCTTCGTGGAACTATCATGGACTTACAAAGCTGCATGTATCTAATATGGCAAATCAGTGAGAGGGAACGGCTGCAAGCATCAGCAAGGCCATCATCACAATGGAGGTGACACACATCCAGCGTCTCCCAGAGTTTGCTTTGTTCCTGTGCCCCCTGCCTTGGTGGTGACATGACTCATCCTGAGAGCTGCCCTCTTGACAGAGTTTGGAGGCGCAGCACACCCTTTCTCCCTGTGAACACTCTGCACCAGAGTTCTAGAATTCAGTCTTCACATCCCCATCTGGTCACAAGGTTCTCATTTCTCTACAGACATACGAATGGCCAAGAGGTAGGGGAAAGATGTCCTAGGCACTGTTCATTATTAAGGAAAATGCAAACCAAGACCACTCTGAGCACTGGGGTAATTGTCAGTTGGTGCTTGCCTTGCAAGCATGGATTCAATCCTCAAAACCCACTCAAAATGTTAGGCATGGTCCACACATACACTTGCAATCCCAGAATGAAGATGGTAGAGACAGGCAGATCTCTGTTGTTCATTGGCCGGCTAGCTTAGCCTATTCAGTGATGTTCAGGCCAGTTGGAGATACTGTCACAAAAAAACAAAACAGTGGATGGTGTCTGAGAACAGACACCCAAGGTTGACCTCTGACCTCTGTCCATGTGTACACCTCCCCCCATAGATACCAGAACAACAACCACAAAACGGATGCAAACACCCAAACCTGCCATGAGATGTCTCCTCACAGAGATTAGGATGAATGCTATTAAAAAAAAACCAGGGCAAGTTCTGGTGAATGTATATAAGCAAGTTTTGGAATCACGTGAGGCCTAAGCATGGTGGTAACTCACACATCCAGCAAGTCACGGTGTAGAGCTCACCTCTACATCAGACTCTATGCTGGGAAGGTCGGAAGAATTCAACATGTCTCTTCTCACGCCAGGAACCTTAGGGTGGGGTGGGGAAGGTAGCCCACAGCCGAGGTGGTACTGTGGAGAGAGACCCTGGAGACCCTCCTCTGTCAGACTGACATTCCACCAAGACATTTCCAGGTCTCCTAAGTCCACTGAGCCACCCAGTACAAGTGATTTTTCAATTGGTTTTCGTTTCTGCCTTTGTAGAATGGCTTGTGCGTTCTGGGCCGTGGGTACTGGGATTCCTAAAGTCAGCGAATGCCTTTTTAAACGTAAACAGCTGGATGAAGTGCCAGCTGCATGTAAGGCATTCCACTGTAGCCATACTCTGGTGCTGGCTGGGTAAGCATAGCCGTATTCAACAGGAGTGCTTGCTCAGCCTTTCCACATGGGCAGAGAAAATGTACAGCTCAGGCCTTCCTGAGAACTCCCAGAGAGTGAAGGACCGCACGTTAGCTCAGCAGACACTGGGCTGGCCTGCTTGCTTAGGCACTTTCGGGGGACCATGCCAGGTAAGCTGTGGGGACTTGAGCATTTATTTTATCTTATCCAGATTCTGCACTTTGAGGGTATGTGTGCAGGGAGGGCCACATAACTGAACAACCTCAAACCAACCTCTTCTGTTATTGCCACCTAAAATAACTTCAGAGCTGAGCCAAGACCCCCTTGCCAGGCTGACCACATCTGGCTCAGAGGTAGTCTTGTGCGTTCTCTGCTGCACCCCAGCCTGCCTCCCTTGGTACAGCAAGGGGCTGTGGGAACTTAGCCATTTTCCAGTCCAGCAGCAACGTTTTCTTTCGTTGGCTTTCCTTGGTCGTGGTGAGAGGAGGTAACGCTCTACTGCTGGCCCTGGAGTCTTTCCAGGGGGCCACTTGTCCAAACACACTTTTCCTTTAGCCTCAGCGAAACCATCAGGTGGCGTTCTGACAGTCTCGTGGTGCTGTTTCTAGAAGTTCAGTACATTCCAAATACTTTCTGGTTCAGGGTACTGACTCATGATAATTCTGACTTTGTATTATGGGTAAGTACTATGTGTCACCTACTGCACTGATCTTGTAATATGTTATGGTGTGCATGTGTGTGTGTGTGTGCATGTGTGTGTGTCTGTGTACAGTCTTGGGTGTTGTTCCTTAGGTGCTTCCTCTGTTTTTGTGAGGGACTTTCTCTGGCCTGGGACTTTCTGATTAGACTAGGCTTACTCTTCAGCAAACCTTGGGGATTCTCCAGTGTTTACCTCCCCAGATTTGGAATTACAAGTAAACACTACCAACACTACCCTTTCTTTCTTCCTTTCTTTCTTTCTTTCTTTCTTTCTTTCTTTCTTTCTTTCTTTCTTCCTTCCTTCCTTCCTTCCTTTCTTTCTCTCTCTCTCTTTCTTTTTTTTAATTTGGGTTCTGGGTTCTGGGGATCAAACTCAGATCAACTGAGCTATCTGCCTAGGTCTTCTTACAATATCATGTCTGGTAATATTTTTACTGGATGGGTTAACAATTGTTTTTCTTGGAGGTAACATTCCCCTGCTGGCCCTGAAGTCTTTCAAGTAACTAAGTTGATAACACTTAGTTACCAACACTATGTCCCTAACAATAATAATTAATATTTACCAGGCACTTAATGTGTTAGCTAGTTTTATGTCAACTTGACACAATCTTAGAGTCATCAGAAGTGGGGAGGGGGGCGTTTCAGCTGATAAAAAAGCTTCCATGAGCTCCAGCTGTAGGCAAGCCTGTAAGGTGTTTTCTTGATTTGTGTTTGTTAGAGAAGGGCCCAGCCCATTGTGAGTGGTGCCACCCCTGGGGTGGGGGTCCTGGATTCTGTAAGAAAGCAGGCTGAGCAAGCCATGATGAGCAAGCCAATGAGCAGCACTCCTTCATGGACTCTACACCAGCTCCTATCTGTCTGAGCTCCTGTCCCGATTTCCTTCAATGACAAACAGTGATGTGGGTGTTAGCCAGATAAACCCTTTCCTCCCCAGGTTACTTTGGGTCATGGTGCTTCATCATGGCAGGGATAATCCTAAGACTCTTACCAGTTTCTGGTTATGTGTTCTACATACCATGTGCAACCTTCCTAGTACCCTGGGATGGTGACTGTTAGCGTTGTCCTCTAGCACAGCCTGGGAGGCATTAACTGTGTTCAGTGCAGGGTCCAAGGTCCACATGTGGCCCAGGATAACTAGGAATTATGAATGCAGACTGACATGAAATTGAGAACTTACTCCAAACATGATACATTTTTTAAATAATCCAATTGTGCATTTCTTGAGTGTGATCTTTGTAGATGCCATTGTCACATCTCAATGCCAAAAGGGTCCGACCCTGTGAGAGCTGAATCTTTCCTGTGATCAGCTGATGTCCACACACCTTACATCATCCTGCGCTCGTTTCTGCACCTACAGCTGAGTTTAGAAGGATTGCAATGCTGAGCTTGGAAGCACTGAAGAGAGACTGGTCAGGGATTGGTAGGAGTTTGGAGAGACAGAAGAAAGTCCTCTGGTGAGCCTTAACCTGGGAGACCCAGTCCTTGTGAGACTGCTGTGTGGGGCAGTCAGCCCTGTAGAAGCCACACGGTTCTGGGCACCTGTGTCAGACTTCTTAGACAAGTTCATCTTCAATCGCCTTAGTGCGGTTCTTGAAGCCCCCAAGGAGACCCTGAAGATACGTAGTTCAGTTGGTAAGAGTGCTTGCCCCAAATGGACAAAGCTCTGGATTCAGCCAATCCCCACGGCCATATAAACCTGGTGTGGTGGTTCAAACTTGTCCTCAAAGCCCTCAGAAGACAAAGGCAGGAAGATTAGGAGTTCAAGGACATCTTTAGCTACACAGTGAGTTTGAAGGCAGCCTATTAAGATTACGTCTCAAAAACAAAACAAACAAACAAAGCAAACCACCAGAACCAATAGCAAAAACTCCAAAGAACTTCCAATGGAAGAAAATACGGTGTGTGTGGGTGGGTGGGGGTGGGGAATAAAAGCTCTAGAATCCCCAACTGCAAGGGCCATCTGTAGAGTGACTGCCGAGGCTCAGAAACCCACATCAGCGTCACCTGTGCATTGCTGCTTACCCAGAGGACAGGAAGCAGCTGAGCCCCTTGGTGTTGTCATCCCTGGCTTGTCCCTGATTGACGGGAAGTGTTTTCCTCCAAGTGTACACTTAGTACGACTGAGAATCAATGGGAGAGAGGGGCTCAGAAGGGCCCAGGCACTCATAAATATTTCATGCAGTTGAATGAAATGGAAAAGGCAAGGCTGTTGCTTTTTCAAATGGAAGTGGCAGAAACTTCATCCCATCTGAGATTAATAGGCACGCTGCCCAGCAATCAGAGCCTGGAGACAAAGGAAGGGAGCAGCCAAGACTGTGTAGCCCAGAAATGGAAGCTTCCAGACTGGAGGGGATGCTCAGTGTGAATGTCACGGGCCAAGGTACTGGCCAGGCTGCAAGTGGGTCTCCCTTTATGCCTTTCTGGAAGGTAGCTAGCCTGAGGCATTATTCTGAAAGACCTGGAAGAGTTGAGGTAGCACCTATGCTGAGAGGCGGAGTCAGGTGGGGGTGGCCTTGTTCTTCCTCCGTCAGGGACCATCACTCTCTGGATCATTCCACATGGCTGAGTAGGTAGGCTGTTGGTAAGGCCTGACGGGGACAGATGTGCACCTTTTTGCTTTGGGAATTTCTTTCCATGTTTCTCAGCCTCTGAAGGCAAACACGAGGTGATTTTCCAAGCCATTTCCCTTGCTTGACCTACTTCCAAGAATGATGTCCCTCTCTCTCTCCTGCCTGCCTATTCCAGGGATGTGAGACTATGGCCGTATTTCTCTTTGAGATCGGAGCGTTATGAGAGAGTCAACTCAAAATTTATTGTCAGGGCGAGAGGTGGACTGGCCAGGCACTTTACCAAATGAGCCAACTCCCCAGCCCCTTGCTCCTCAAGCCTCCTCCCTGCCCCTCAGGCAAGTGAAATATCTGGCTTTCTACCTCCCTTCATTCTGACCTTTGAGGAGGTCCTTTGCTGCCTTGGAACTCACTTCCTATTGGGTTGAAGAAGTAATTGGATACAGTTTAAGAAGAGGCAATCAGAGATGATCTAGTTGAAATGATGACCCAGGCCTGGGACCCTCTCTAGATACTCTGTCAGCTCACAAAAAGGTGGCTCCTGGGGACTCCAGGGACCCACGCCATCAACCTCTGGTGATGTAAGTCATTCATCTATAATAGGATAGACTCCCCATCCATTCTCAAGGAATGTGTTATAGACTCCAGTGGGCACATAAGACATATCAGACCCCATGTTATCTGATTTTCTATTTATAGGCATGCCACTATGGTAAAGATTTGATTCTGTATCATATTATATTTTCATGAACTTTCTTTTTCACCCAAGGAAGCACTCTATGGCTTGTTTTTTAGCAGGTGGAATTAGCAGCATCCTTGCCCTTGTACTAAGGGTCACTGTTAAATAAAATCAGTGTTACAGGACACAAGAATTGCAGGAGCCTGACAGTTGACGTCATGACCAAGAAGAGCTACACAGCATGGAGACGCTGGGGAGAGAGATGATTCTCATCACAGGCAGGGAAGAATAGGTCCGTATTGGTTTTTGTGATGCCCCCGAGAATGGTACACATCTTAAAACAAATGATTGTGGGCTAGCGATCAATGGCTCATGGGTAGAGGTGCTTGGTGCTGGGCCCGATGGCCCGAGTTTGATCCCTGGATCCCTTACGGAAGAAGGAGAGAATCAGCTCTATACCGATGCCATGGCAAGCTCCCCCTACCCCTACATAAATGGATAAGTGTAAAACAAACATACTGTCTAGAACGTTTCTGTTGATATTTTTATACTGCTTTTGTTTGGATCACTGTGTATGCGGATGGCGCCATATTTCTGTTTCTCCTGCCCATATCTCCTGTCACATAGCGTGCCATCCCAGAGGACATCTCAGCCAATGCAGAGTGTGACCTCTGCCAGCTCCTGAGCCACACGGAAGCTGTGAAGAGGCTGTGGTGGTCCACAAAGGCCTGTCTGCTGAGGTCTGAGAGACCTTTGGATTTCTAGGGCATTTTGTTCTTTTCTAAAGCTAGAACAAGAATTTCCCTTTCTAAGCAAAAAGTTATTCGAGGGTATTGGGATTGAGTTTGCCATCCTTGGAAGGGACAAAATACAATGTTTTCAATTATTTGTCAGCATTTCCCCCCTCAGTCTCTACATAGACCTTGAAATGGTCCTCTAATTTACTGTATGCATGCGTGCGTGCGTGTGTGCATGTGTGTATGTATGTACGTATGTGTGTGTATGCATGTGTGTATGTGTATATGTGTGTGTCTGTGTGTATGTATTGTGTATGTATGCGTGTATGTATGTATTGTGTATGTATGTGTGTGTACATGTGTGTATGTACATATGTGTGTGTATGTGTGTATGCATGTGTGTATGTGTATATGTGTGTGTCTGTGTGTCTGTGTGTATGTATTGTGTATGTATGTGTGTATGTATTGTGTATATGTATGTGTGTATATGTATGTGTGTGTGACTCATGCATGGACGGAGACCAGAGGTTGACATCAGACACCTGCCTCAGTCATTCTCTATCTTATTTTAGGACATGGTCTCTCACTGGCCTAGAACTCACTGATTTGGCTAAAGCGATTGGCCAGTGAGCTCTGGGGATCTATCTGTCTCCAGCTCCTTGGGGCTGGGATTATAGGCAGAGTGCTTGTTCTTTTATGTGGATGTCTCTGAGCTTACATAGCAGACAGTTTACTGACAGACCCATCTCCCAGTTCTTCTCTAATACATTTTAAAAATATCTTCTAGGTCCACGACCCCTGCTTCCGGGAACCATTACAGCCTCGTTGCTTGACGGCACCAGTAATCCATCAGCTCTGAGCGCCCACGAGCTTCGGAGAGACTGACTCATCCCAGCCCCAGTGGACAGAACTGGAGGCTGCAGCCTGGTTCCAGGAGGAGCATCCTGAGGCTGGGTGAGTTTCTCAAAGCAGGCCTGGGATAAAGGCACTGCTTTTGTGATTAATCTCCACATGTAAAGCAAGCGATGGACCTGGAGTCTCCACAAGTCGCTGCAACCAGAGATTCTTAGTTCTAAAGAGGATCTGAGATGCAAATCCCATCAGGAGCATTTGCTGTCAGAAGTGTGACCTCATCCTCTTGGCCTCCTGATGTCTTTAAGTCTGGAATCCCTGGCAATGAGGCGGATTTCAGACATTGACATCCAAAGCATCCAGAAGGCTTCAGACCACGGCATGTATGTCTAGTGGAAGGATTAGAACGCTGTTCCACTAGAGAGCAATGGGAGACTCACAGTCCCAAGCCTCCTCGGTAGGCTGGAACACTAAGAACTCCCAGGACTAGGGCCTCAGATAAAGCAGGTGCATTGAACCCTATGAAACTGGCAATAGCCAACTATGTCACTTACGAAAGTGGCTGCTTTGTGTGGTTTGTCTAATGCTCCTTTTCATTATCTTTTCTCACCTCCCCCCTCCTCTTTCTTTGTGAGAGTCTTGAGCTCCTAATCCTTCTACCTCTACCTCCTGAGTGATAGAATAACAGCTGTACACACCACACCTGGATTATATGGTCCTGGGAATCAAAGACGGGGGTCTGTGCTTGTGAGGCAAGCACTTTCCAAACTGAACTCCTGCCCCAGCCCTTGATCACAGGGACAAGGGACCCCACATGGGGTTTAGAATCAAGTCCTACTCATCATCCCAGGTGTAGCTGATTAGTAACATTTATTTGTGTTACCGTCAGCAACATCTCAGACAGAAGCAATGTAAGAGAGGGAGGGTTTGTGTGGTGGAAGTCACAGAGAGATTTCAGTCTATCGTGGTGAGGTAGCCTGGCTCTGTCCTGATGGTAGAGTATGTTCCCATAGAACAAACAGATCAGGAAGCAGAGAGAGAAGCCTATAACCAGAGACTAGGGCAAACCTTCAAAGGCCACCGCTTGGAGATATAATCCTGTCCTCCCTCTACAGCTCTCAAAATAGTGTCCCACGGTGGAGAGCGAGTGTTCCAAAGGTGAGCCTGGGAGGACGTGTCGGGAGGACGTGTCGGGAGGGAGGACGTGTCGGGAGGACGGCCTGGGAGGACGGCCTGGGAGGACTTGTCAGGAGGACGGCCCGGGGGGACGGCCTGGGTGGACGGCCCAGGAGGACGGCCTGGGAGGACGTGTCGGGAGGATGTGTCGGGAGGGAGGACGTGCCTGGGAGGATGTGTGGGAAGGGAGGACGTGTCGGGAGGATGTGTCGGGAGGGAGGACGTGCCTGGGAGGACGTGTTGGGAGGACGTGTCGGGAGGGAGGACGTGTCGGGAGGACGTGTCGGGCGGGAGGACATGTCGGGAGGACGGCCTGGAAGGACGTGTCGGGCGGGAGGACATGTCGGGAGGACGGCCTGGGAGGACGTGTCGGGAGGACGTGTCGGGAGGACGGCCTGGGAGGACGTGTCGGGAGGACGTGTCTCATTCAACCATAAGCCAGTTTTAAGCCCTCGTGGTTTCTCCAGTCACAGTCAGTCTGTCGTCTCCTGGAGTTTAGATGACAGTTTCTTAATGATATTTAATTATTACTGTTTCTGTTCACAAAGGGCCTGAAAGAGCTGAGCTCTCTGGAGATGGCCCCTGCCTTCACTTGTGCACACCCCAGCTGCCCTTCCGGGGCTACGATGCTCCTCGCTTGTTGTTCGGCTGTCTAATCTTGATGTGTTTACCGATGAAACAATAGCAGCAGCCACCACACCCATTTCAGAATTTATGATGGAACTTTTATTTTTTGCTTAACGAGACTTTACAAAATAGCTCAGAAAGAAGTTGATCTTGTATATAGTATTAAAAATACTGTCTTTTCAATCTTCTGAACTACTTAGCATTTACATGATAACCTGCTTTTTGTGTTGGTGTGAATTCAAGTGTCTCGTGTGCGTGCGTGCTTGTATGTGTGCATGTGTGCACACACACATGTGTAGAGGTCAGAGGTCAATGTCCATTGCAGTTCTTCCGTCACTGTCCACCTTAGTTTTTGAGACAGGCAGGTCTCAGGCTGTCCTGGACTCACCAGCTAGGCTGGCTCGTCAGCAAGCCCCAGAGATCTGCCTGTCTCTGTCTCCCAGTGCTGGAACAATTAGCATGTACAGCCTGCCTGGCCTCTGTGGCATGAGTCCTGGATATTAAATCCAGGTTATTTGCCAGCAAGGTGAGCACGGTACCGCTGACTGAGGTCCTCAGCCCCGAAGGGATCTTCAGAGCAGATGACTGGTTCTCCTCTCACACTGAAGTTATCTAAAGTTTATCCTGCTGTGACCCCAGGGATGTGTGACAATGAGGAGCACCACATGGGGCACAGAGAGCGTCTGTGACCTAAACACATGCGGCTCAGCGCTACCAGTGCCTGCTGTACTTGGAAACGGAGGAACCAGGAAGCTTCAAGTGCACACGTGGAGGAGCACGGCCTCAGCATTCTCTTTACTGTGTGCCTGGCTACAGCTGGCACCTCTGAGGCCCCTCCAGCTGAGTGGAGACCAAGCCTACCCATCCCTCAATTGCCCATTTCGTTTCCACCTCCTCGTGGATTTCAAGCCTTCCATGTCTTCTTTGCTTGTTCCACCAAAGCTGCAGGGACTGCACTCCTGATTGCATGGTTGCCCTGCCGAAAACCCTCGCATAAGACATGCAAACCCTTGCCGCTCATGCTCTAGAACCCTGGCTCACTGTTTCTGCGCCTCTGCAGCCTGTCCTTTTGGCTCCTCTTGCTCTGTTTGTCCTTTTGTTCCTTCTGAGTGATAATGTTGGATTAGCTCTGTCCTTCACTCAGCTGGGCTGGGTCACACGGCCCTGCCTGGTTCTCACGGCTCACAATTTAGCAGAGGATAGGGTAAGATTTCCCTAGCAGTTGTTTCTTTCAGTTTTGGACCAAGTGTGTGTTCTTGGAGCAGCCTCCTTTACCCTGCTTATATGATGTTAAATGTGGTTTGCAGATCGGTGGTCTGTGTCTAGTCAATCATTGGCTTCTTTGGACTAGAAATCGATAAAGATTAACCTCAGGCTCTCTCTCTCTCTCTCTCTCTCTCTCTCTCTCTCTCTCTCTCTCTCTCTCTCTTTGTGTGTGTGTGTGTGTGAACTTGCACTTGTGTGCATGTGGGGGTCACAGGTCAACTTCAGGTGTTCCTCAGATGATATCTATCTTATTATTTTTTAATTGTTTTTTTCTCATCAGGTTGTGGTGGTACACGCCTTTAATCCCAGCACTCAGAAGGCAGAGGAAGGCAGATATCTGAGTTTGAGGGTTTGAGGCCAGCCTAGTCTACAAGCGAGTTCCAGGACAGCCAGATTTAAACAGTGAAAAACCCTGTCTTGAAAAACCAAAAAAATTCACGGGAGAGGGGAACAGAGAAAAATGCATAGCTCAATAAAAACAATAACGAAAGAACCCCCCCCAAATTTTTTCTTTTTCCGTGTGTGTGTGTATGTGTGTGCTCTATGTATGTGTGTTTTGATTTGCATGTAAGGGCATGCATTTTGTGGGCGTGGGTATGCATATGTGTGCATATGGACGTCCAAATGCGATGTCCAGGAAATTATTTCAATTACTCATTATTCACTGGGTCTTTAAATCAAACCTAGATCATGCCCGCCGGGTAGCTCACTTTACAGGTAGGCCACCACGCTCACCTGGCGTTTACACAGGTTCTAGGGACCTGAACTCTGGTCTTCATGCAAGCCCTTTAACCACTATACCATCTTCCCAAACCTCACTTAAGTTTTTGAGACAGGGTCTCTTATTGTCCTGTAGTTCACCAAGCCAGGCTGGGCAGTGCCTGCTAGGGAATCCTCCTGTCTCTGCGTCCACGACAGTGGAACAACAGCTGTGTGGCATCACGAGTGCCTTTTTCATGTATGTTTTGAGGAATCAAACTCAGGTCCTTGTGCTTGTGTGTTAAGTGCTTTACTGATGAAATTATCTCTCCAGCCCCAAGTCCAAGTTCTTGATATTTCAATTGTGCATTTTGACTATTTCCATCCATGGTCATGAATTTATGGTGATGGAGGCCGGCACTGATCACTCTGGTATCACTGTCTGCTCCCCTCCGCAAAAATATACAAAGAAGAGAGGATGCCGTGCTGGCCACAGAGACCAGACCAGTCACGGCAAGTCTCAAAGGAAAACTCCAGGGACCAGATAGGAAAGGGATAAACTGTGAGGTGGACTTGCCCAGTGCGCCCCGGATGTGAACAAAGGCAAAGGCTCACATCTTTGGGTGAGCGTCGCTCTCTAGGCTCAGTTTGGTTGGCTTCTTCCTGAGGGAGGCAGAGGGGCTTTGAAGCTTAGAGTCGCATTTGAGTGAAGTTTGACCCTAGGGTAAGATATCAAAAACCTAAGCCTGGGGCCTGGAGGCCGGCAGGAGTTATGAGTCAACCTACTCTTGGGAACTTAGTCATTTCAAGACCCCGAGGTGCCAGCTCGGCACCCAGTAAGAGTTTCCAGTCATTGAGCTCTAACAAACAGGAGGTGACAGTCATCTCTAGACGCTGCCTGGAGCCCCCTACTTGGAGAGGCTGGAGATGCCTGTCCCCTTTACTTCTAACACTCCTGCCAGCTCACAGCACCCCACGCTCAACGGTCCCCATCCATTGAACTGCCCATGGGGATTTTTCTAAGGTGTATACACTTCAGAGCTTACAAACTGACCCCAGACTAAAGCAGCCTGCTTGGAAGTTGCAGAACCTGGCTCTACTTGGTGGGGCTAACATCAGAGGAACCAGGTGAGTTATCAGTTAGGGAACTCTCAGGAGTGCTTGAGATTAGAGGAAGCTTATAGCAGAGCTGACTAGGCTCAGTCCAGCCCCGCAAGCTGTTTCATCACAATCAGGCAACCTCCTCTGCCTCCCGCTAACAGGGATGCAAGCATTATCATTGGAACTTTGGAATAAGAATGTTTCCCAAGCTAGGGAGACAGCTCAGTCTGTGATGTGTTTGCTGCACAAACTTGAAGACTCGAATTTATATCCCCAGTAGAAATGCCCAGTGTGGTATTGTTCGCTTAAAATCCCAGTGCTGGGGAGTTGAAGACAGGGGAACCCCCAAGGCCAGCGAGCAGAGACTAATCACTGCAATGTGAGACGCTGTCTCAGAAGTCAAGAAAGATAGTCCCCGAGGAAGGAAACACCCATGAGCTCACATGTATGTACATGAATATACCCACATGTATGTATGAACACCCATGTATTCACTTGTATGAACGTCTATGTATGCACACATACATACTCAGAAGGGGAGGGAGGAGCAGCAGGAGGGGAAGGAGGGAGGGAAGAGGTTCAGTTATCAGCCAGTGCTCCAGAACAGTTGAATCGGGGAGGCGGTGGCAGCCAGGCAGCCTTTGAGAGTCCTGGCTCAGAATGTGGCACAGCCGTTGTGGAAAAGCTCATGCTAGAGATTCAGTCATTGTTGCTGGGGTGTGGCAGCAAGGCAGGGCACGGGAGGTCTGGCTCATTGATTCAGTCTAAACTCAAGTCTAGCCTTCCTTGGCAGACACAACTGTTCCCATTAAGACAGACTGAAATGAACCAACGCTATTTCAGTGGAAGTGCCCGGCTGCAGAGTGCATTGTGTGCATGGACGGAGTTGGCAGAAGGTCTGGGAAGACGCGCTGTACAAGAGGGGTCATATGTAGCAGGATGGAGGCTTCAGACGCACTGTACAAGAGGGGTCATGTATAGAGAGATGGAGGCTTCAGACGCGCTGTACAAGAGGGGGTCATGTGTAGCAGGATGGAGGTTTTGGAGAAAGCCCACCAACATGAAGCAAAGCACTGACGCCACATGACAACTGACAGGTGTGTGGGCGGGGCCTGCTGTCTCCCTGGAGAACGGAGGACACAGCAGGCTGACAACACAATGTGCAGCTTACTCAGAGAGTCAACCCAGGCGGATGTAGCCTCCCCAGCCTTCTACTAGCAATAAGTCAGAATTCAGGAATATGAATATATGAGTGTTTCTTAATCTTCTTTTTAGTTGGACAACACAAGATTTTAGCAGAGCGGCAAGAAAGACAGGAAAACGCTGGCTCAGCTTTCAACTATTGAGAGAGACACACCTATGTGTTCATTTAGTGTGTGGTGGTGGTGGTGGTGGTGGTGTGCGTGCGTGCGTGCGTGCGTGCGCGCGCGCATGTGTGTTTAGGTGTACACGTGTAATATGTGTGGAGGCTGAAGTTGATGCCCAGGGCTTTTCTGTATTGTTCAATACCTGCACCTGTTTTTTGAGGCAGGGGAGCCTCTCTATGGAAGCTGGAAAGGTTTCTTTTACCAACCTGGAACCTCCCCTTACTAGGTGAGAGTATCTCACCAGCATGCCCCAGGATCTCCCTGTCTCTGCCTCCCTAGTGCTGGGGTTACAGGAGCACGTTGCTGGATCTGGCCTTCTGACATGGATTCTGGGGGTGCAGAAGAGCAAACCCATCTGTTTCTGGAGGTGGACAATAGGCAGTGTTCCCAGATGAAGACTGAAATTTTGATATTAACATTTATACACAGAGAGAGAGAGAGAGAGAGACAGACAGACAGACAGACAGACACAGAGATAGATAGATAGATAGATAGATAGATAGATAGATAGATAGATAGATAGATAGATAGACAGACACAGAGATAGATAGATAGATAGATAGATAGATAGATAGATAGATAGATAGATAGATAGATAGATAGATAGATAGATAACTCCAGAGGAAACTCTCATTTCCTGGAGTCCATTGTCTCTGTAGACTGTTAAATGATGGAAGGGACATACATATCTCTCTTTAGGACATCTTGCTCCTGCCATGATGATCAGAGTCTTTTTAGCAGGGCGCTTCAAGGACAAGGCAGGTGCAAAAAGCTTTCCTACATCTGAAACTCCGAGCTGTTGGCGACTGGAAAAAGAAGAGGAGGGTGAAAAGGAGAAAGCGGCTTTTGGCACCTCTGAGTGTCCTCAGCAGGGCTCGGTCACTGGCACCAAAAAAGCCTCTAAGTCTCTAAGGTCAGCCTGAGAGACAGAGTCCACAGGGAGGAAGCTGCAGTAGAAGAGAATGGGAGGGCGGTGGAAAGGGAGGAAGAGCGGTGGTGGACGATGACAAGGAGGAGGAAGAGGAGGACGAAGAGGAAGAATAGCAGAGGAGGCAGCTTCTGGCAAAACCCAGGCCAGGCTTCTCCTGGAAAACAAATTTGGAAACACTATCTGACAAGCTCTCCATAGAAGGCATTAAGCCCAGAGGTTCCCACTGAGGAGAGGAGGCCAGGGCCAGGATGCCAGAGGCTCAGCCCCATGCAGGGGAAATCAAAATAGCACTCGCCAAAAGGCTCCTAAAGAGATAAGGGATTAGACTTGCTGGAAAGCCTGGGAAGATAGGGAGTCTCTAACATTTTTGAGTTCCACATGGAAAGGGGCCTTGTGCAGTCTCTTAAGAGCAAGCTGGGAAAACCTGAGTTCTACACCAGGGTCTCAAAGGAGGCATTAAAAAAAACCCAAGAAAACACAAATTCCCCCAAGGCCAGTTGAGGAAAACGGTTTGTGATCCAGTTCCAGGGCTGGCCACTCAGAACAAAGCCTGCAGAATCCTCTGGACCTCCTTAGTGGCTGCAGAGCAGGAAATTATGAGGGCTGGGACCCCTGGAAGAGGAGACTGCTGGGCAGACACATTCTTAATGAAACTCAAAAACAAAGCAAACCCCGATGCAGGTGATTGCATTGCGGGTTTCTTCTTGGTGGTAGAGAGCTTGCATCTTAGATTGGATTTCAAATGTTCCACGGGAAGCTGCCATTTAGTTTTTTAAAAAAATATAATAGCGTTTGTGTGTTCTGTATGTGCAATTAGGTAGAGGTTTCTAGGCAGCCCAGAGTGTTAGCAATGAGGGTACCAGCTAACCCGGAAGCTGCTGTGGCTGAGGGCAGTTTCTTGGTGCAAGTCATGCTTCCAAAGCTAAGGTGGACTGCACCTTTGAAGTCTGGGTCAAAATTAACCCTTTCTTCCCTAAGTTTGTTTGTCAAGTGTTTTCGCCATAACAACAAGAATAACCAGGCCTTGCAGCCTGATGTGTGCTTGTCAGCAGTTTGGGGTGACGTAGGCTCTTTGGCACTGGTAAGATTGGGGCACCATTGTCTATACCATCCTCAGGAAGGGAGCACTCGGCTTTCCTCCACTCTGCCTGTCACTGAAGTGCGAGCTAATGGAGGATGGATCTGATCCCTCCAAACTGTGTATAAAATGGTCATGCTCTAGCTTCATTGCTCTAGGCTGCCGGTACAACAGAAATCAGTAGGGTCAGAGCCAGGGTCCTGGCAGCCCTTCCAAGCCAGGCTCACCCACTAGTCTTCAGTAAATCAATTGAGGACAAAATCACCAATGAAAAAGAAGAAGTGGAGGTTATTAAGTGTAGCCTCATGAAGAAGAGAAATGGAGATTTAATGGTCCCCTGCGTCCACCTTCCAGGTCCTGCTGTGAGGTTTAGGTTTAAACGCAGGGTCGGAGGTGTGTAGAGCTAAGCAGTCCTGGTGAGCGTGGTCCTGTCAATCACTGACACACCCTTGTCTTAGCTCCCATCTCTTTTGCAAGGTGGCCTCCTGACAAGTTGTCCTAATTGCCTGCAGTATCTTCCTGGAGACTAGCTCCTCTGTTTAGCACAAGGCTTCAGTCTTTATCCTTTCTCCAGCCTGAGGTTCCTGAGGAAATTCCAGTTTCTGAGAGCCCATTGTTTGAACAGTCTGGAAGCTGAGGGGAACTGGCATAGTGTCTCTAGAATAGTCTCATTCCTGCCAGGACTTTACACGGGGACACCATGTCTGCTAGCTGATACTAGGGTCTTCACTGAAACTATTGTCTTTCATTCCCCTTTGTCTTTGGCTAATGCTGCCTTGTCACTGGGGTGCTAGGGAGAAGTGGCAAGCAAGGGTGGACTCTGATCCTCCCCTTGTCCAGGAGAAGCGATGTGTGAAGGGTTTCTCTTCTGAGCAGGAAGTGTGGCCTGCCCACTGTAGGTGAGGACAGTAGACCAGGAAGCCACAGCTGGTACAGAGCAGACAGAACAGAACACTGGGAAGACTTGGGTCAAATCAGAAAAATCACTTTATTAGGCAGGGTCATGTTAGGTGCTAAGGAGAGTGGAGATGTTAATGGCCACTGTCTTCACATGGCAGAACTGTGCCTCCAGCCCTGAAACTGTTTGATGTGGGTACCGTGGAGTGTGGTGATGTGCCACAGCATCGCCATCTTGATTCTTGTCTGCTTCTATTTTGCAGGGCCTGGGGCAGGAGAGTATGTGGAGAAGGGAGTTCCAGACTTTGAACATCTTAGGCTGGAATGGACACAGATTATTTTCAGTCACATGAATTTTCTGGTTAGTGTTGGTGATTAGAAAATCAACCCAAGGGTCTGGGATGCAGCCCAGTTGGTAGAGGGCTTGCCTAGCATACACAAAGTCCTGGGTTCCATCCCCAGAACCGTATAAAGTTGAATGTAGTGGTGCTTGTCTGCAATCCCACAGCTTAGGAGGTAGAGGCAAGAGAACCAGGAGTTAAGTTTAAGGTTGTCCTGGACTGTGTATTGAGTTAGAGGTAATTCCAAGATGTATGAGATACAGTCTTAAAAAGAAAAATACATAGCCTCCAATGTGGCTCTATAATAATATCAAAATTATTTCATCAGGAAATTTTCTATTCAAGGAAGGCTCAGGGTGATAGCCTGCTTCTGCTCCAATGTGGTGTCTCTCATGTTGGTCTTTAGGCTGGGGGCTAAGTTTCAGGGGATGTGTTCCACATATCAGATGCTAATGTCTGCTAGTACAGACCTGGTAGCTATAGCAGCAACACCCACCCTGGATTGACTATGACACAGGATGAATCCCAGCCTGGGCCTGTGTTCCCAGGGAAGTGTTCCCAGAACACCAGACAGGGGCTATGTCATCTTTCATGATGTGTGGTAAACCCATGGACCATAGATTCACAGGGAGAGCACCTAAGCCCATTAGATGGTCCTAATCAGTATCATTGGTAAGAACTAGTCACTGGGATGCCACCTTGATGCAGAATAAGCCATAAAAGACAGCCCAAGCAAGGCAGTCATCACATGGTGACAGTGATAGTAAGAGATCCTGTGACCTCTGCCACATGAGCTAGGGAGCATTTCGATCTTATAAACGGGCACATAGTAACTCCCACAGGCCAAGCAAAGATATCTGCACAGGCATTTGGTAAGGTATTGGCAGAAGAGCAAATACCATGCTGACAGTGAGGGGACCGGGTGACATGGTGACTTCATACTCCAGCTTTGTCTCACGTCAACAGGAATGCAGCAAGGTGCAAGTTCAGCCTGAGTGCTCCCTGCCCTAATTCATCCACTCTTCCTTCGGGCCCCTCAGACACAGACTTCTGATTTCGCAGGAAGACACTGAGGAGATGAAAATAAGTGCCCAAGTACCCGCTGGTTCATTTACTGACCAAGCTGAGCAACCATTTCCCATACACAGGCGTTGGACTGAGGGCTGGCCATGGCAGGAAGCAGGCAGCCAAAGGGGAGGAGGGCAGCTGTGCAGCTTGCTCTGCAGTCTGTGAGCATGCCGCCGCCCAGCAGAGACAAGTTTGGTGGGTGACAGGGAGTGATGCCTTGTCGCAAGTGACTCCCAGAGTACTCTGTGACGGTGTCCATTAACCTAACTAAACCGCCTAACTGGTTAACCACATGCTTCCTGGGATGTGTCAATCAAAGACGAGGGTGTAGTGGTGGGCTCTTCTAGCAATATGCTCCTGGAGGTGGGTGGGGTGGGTGTCGTTCTAGCAGCCTGGAGCGGCGAGTGTGTCTTGCGGTAGGAAGGCCAGTGAAAGGGTCACGTGTGTGTTCTCTTGCCGCTAAATTGCATTTAATTGTACTCGGCATCCATTTAGGGTCCTGGCAGCTGAGCCGCGCGGTGTGTCAGCCAGACACTCCAGCAGCCCATGAAGTTACCCCAGGAGGGTTTCAGAGGGACACGCTCTGCATTTGTAACAAGTGGCATTTTGGCATCCAGGAAGCATCTTTCTTCAGAAGAGAGACAGACCATGAAAGAGATGTCAGGATCAGGAACGGAGAAAATCACTGGGTGCTTGCGGAAAAGCCTCTCCCCACCCACCCTTGAAAAACAAAATTCTAGACGTTTTATCCTCCTTTCAGCCGTGGCGGTGGCACGAAGGCATGTTTTTCTCAACTGGCAGGGAGTGAGCGGTATTTGAACAAAGAGCACATCAAATACGGGACAACTTCATAGGAAGTGCTTCACAGACAGGACAAAGAACACAGACGTCCAGACTCTGGCTGGCTGGCTGGCTGGCAGGGGAGAGGCCTTCCCTGGTCATCTGTGGATAATCTTTGCTCTTTTAGTGTTTTTAAGAAGTTGGAAGTCACTTTATATGGCGTGTCTCATTTGTGGTACACAAGATGTAGCCACAGAATCAAAAGACTTCAGCGACTTGGGAGATGGTTGTTTGTGAAATGCTTGGTATGTAAGCATGAGAACATGAGTTTGGGTTCCCAGAACACATGTAAAAAGCCAGGTCTTATGGGTTCCCTTGTAATCCTAATACTGGGGAAAATGACCCTCTCTATGGTGAGCTCTAGGCTCAGAGCAAATCCTGTCTAAAAACTAGGTGTAGAAAGAGAGGAATATGGTCCCCTTTAACATCTGGGTTCCACACACATATCTACACATGTGTATACATATACAATGCATATCCTCACTCCCCACACACGACAGACTTGGAAGGTGTTCAAGAGTCAGGGTTCTCATACAAAATTGTACAGTTCCTTTGGGAGTCCTCACTGTGGATAGCTTGAGGCATAAGCTGCCAAATCATTACTCAAAAAGTGCTTAGGGTTCCTCTAAATAGACTGAGGGATGAATGTGTATGTATGTGATGTATGTAGTGTGTAAGTCTAGATAGGTGCAGTGTGTGTGTGTGTGTGTGTGTGTGTGATGTCTGTGTGTGTTTGTGTGAGAGCAGGGAGAATGTCTTTGCGTGACTTTTAGTTTGGCTTGGAAGGAATTTCTTGAAGAGCATCCCCAATTTGTTTAAGCAATACCAAATTGTAAGAAGATGTCTGTGAACTAATGCTCCTTTTGCTTATTTGTTCATGAGAGCCTTCCCTTGCAGGCCTTTATTAACGGCACTGTAAATCATATTCATTAAAATGAGATCTCCGAAAAATACTAAACTGTAGCAACGTAGGAAATGCCAAGGAAGACAGGGAGCACTCCTGCTGGGAGCACTGAGGAGGACAGGGAGGACAGGGAGAACTTCTGGAAACACTGAGGAGGATGGGGAGGACTTCTGCTGGGAGCACTGAGGAGGATGAGGAGCACTTCTGCTGGGAGCATTGAGGAGGATGGGGAGCACTTCTGCTGGGAGCACTTAGGAGGATGAGGAGCACTTCTGCTGGGAGCATTGAGGAGGATGGGGAGCACTTCTGCGGGGAGCACTTCTGCTGGGAGCACTGAGGACAGGGAGCATTTCTGCTAGGGTTGAGTACACCTTATGTCTCTCTTTCCCACTCAATGTGCAAGCAAAGGAGTAGAAAGGAACTAACCCCTCTGTGCCAGCGGAGGAAAACAGCAGGCAAATGATTTCAAGAAGTTCCTGGGAAATGAAAGCCCTCGGCCAGGAAATGACTTAGGAAAGGGGAGGGAGCTGAACTAAGATTCCTGAAAAGGGATTTTTGTAGAGAGGATTATTGCCCATCAGAAGTTGGGCACAAGACATGGCTTCAAATTAATTGTGTGGACATACATCAATGTGCACAGCAGTGACATTCACACGCAAAGGTAGAAACAAACCAAATTTCCACTGATAGATGGGTAATACAGGGTGGTAGACACACCCGTGTGCCCTTAGAAATGATACAAATGACTATACATGCTGTAAACTGAATAAACCTTGCAAACAAGCAACTTCAGGTCAGTCAGATCCAAAGGAGAGCTGCATGGGTCCATTGACGTGAGATTCACACAGGAGAGAGGTATATGGACAGATTGCAGAGTGCTGGCTTAGAGAGGGGTGAGGGAGAAACAGGCATGTGCTCAATGGTGCAGATTCCATTCATAGTGAAGAAAGGGGTTGGGAACAGCTGGTAATGGGGGTTGGGCAGCATTGTGAATGTATTTGGTACTATTTCACAGCACACTTAAAAATGGTCCAGGAGGGCTGGAGAGGTGGCTCCACGGTTAAGAGCATTATGGTCTGTTCTTCCAAAGGTCTTGAGTTCAATTCCCAGCAACCACATGGTGGCTCACAACCATCTGTAATGAGGTCTGGTGCCCTCTTCTGGCCTGTAGGCATATACATAGACAGAATATTGTACACATAATAAATAAATAAATATTTTAAAAAAGAAAAAAGAAAAAAAAATCTGTGTCACTTAAAAAAAATGGTCCTGGGGACAAACAGCCTAAGAGTGTTACCATAATTTAAAAAAAAAAGAAGAAGGGGGCTGTAGAGAAGGCTCGGTGGTTAAGAACACAGGGTGTTCTTCCAGAAGACCTGAGCTCAATTCCTAGCTCCTGTACAGCAGTTGGCAGCTGTCTGTAACTCCAGTTCTAGAAGATCTTACACCCTCTTCTGGCCTCCAGCAGCAATCAATACATGTACACGGTGTACAGACAAACACCTAGGCAGAATGTCCATACACATAAAAGAAAAATAGAGATATCTTTAAAAAGAAAATGGCCAAAAGACACCTAAGGTCATGCTCAACTTCCTTAGCGATCAGGGAAATGCAAATCAAGACAACTTTAAGATACCATCTTACACCTGTCA
>NC_022011.1:35972610-35998669 GCF_000317375.1 Microtus ochrogaster | reverse complement strand
TAACCAGTGTGGGAAAGCTCTGAGTTCCTCCACTTCACTTCAGAGGCATGAGAGAATTCACACAGGAGAAAGACCCTATAAATGTAACCAGTGTGCGAAAGCCTTTAGATGTCACAGTGCCCTTCAATTACACGAAAGAATCCATACTGGTGAGAAGCCCTATGAGTGCCAGCAGTGTGGGAAAGCCTTTACATGTCACAGTTACCTTCGATTACACGAAAGGACTCATACTGGAGAGAAACCCTATGAGTGTAAGCAGTGTGGGAAAGCCTTCAGATGTCAAACTTCCTATCATAGACATAAAATTATTCATGGTGGAGAAACATTCTATGAATGTAAACAATGTAGTAGGCTCTTCATTTACCCATCTTTACTTCAGATGCACGAAAGAACTCACACTAGTGAGAGACCATATAAATGTAAAGACTGTGGCAAGTCATTCCTCTACCCCTCTTTACTTCAAATGCATGAAAGAACCCACACTGGTGAAAAGCCCTATGAATGTAAACAATGTGGTACAGCCTTTAGACATCACTCTTCCCTTCGACTGCACGAGAGAACTCACACGGGAGAAAAGCCCTATGAGTGTCCACAGTGTGGGAAAGCCTTTACTCGTCACACTTCCCTTCGATTACATGAGATAACTCACACCGGAGAGAAACCTTATAAATGTAAAGAATGCGGAAAAGCCTTTAGACATCACTCTTCCCTTCGGTTGCACGGAAGAATTCATAGTGGAGAGAAACCCTATGAATGTAAACAATGTGATAAAGCCTTTATACGGTACAGTTACCTTCGATTACATGAAAGAACACACACAGGAGAAAAACCTTATGAATGCAAGCAATGTGGGAAAGCCTTCAGCCGTCACAGTTCCTTTCAGAGACATAAATCTATTCACGCTGTGGAAAACCCCTATGAATGTCAGCCGTATCTAATTCCTTTATCGCTGTTTCCTCCAAATACATCAGATAACTCATACTGGTGAAAAACACTATGATGTGAACAGTGTGTTAAAATGTTTATCCTTAGCCACTTAAAACACATGTAAGAACTGAAGATGTCACGTGATAAACCTTATCCACATAAACGATATGGTTTAGACTTTAAATGTACTAAGGGATTCATTGTAGGTATAGTTTCTACAAATGTGCAGTATGTGGTAAGTCCTTTCACAGAAACAAACTAATTCATGCGGGGAAAATGCCTTATGAATGGAAACGATATGGTCAGTCTTTTATCCCTGTTTGCTTCAGACACATGAAAGAACTTAAAATGCAAAATGCCGTGAGTGTTGGCAGCGTGCTGGAGCCTTCAGGAGATGCAGGTCCCTTTGTTAACATGAAAGACTCTTACTGGAGGGAAAGAAACCGCATGATGTTTAGATGTCATTGCTCCCATAGATTCTGTGAATGGACTACTGGAAACAGTTCTGTGAGCAAGAGCGCAGCTGACACCTTCAAGCTCACAGTTCCTTTCAAAGGTGTATAATGATTGATGGTGGGACAAGGCCTTATACATGTAAAAAGTATGGTAAGTTTTTGTTTGCTTGGAGAGGGACAGGCATTTTTTGTTGGTAGTGTAGCTACCTGTAAGTTGCCTGTGTTCAATAAGCCCAATTAGATTCAGTGGTTCCCCAAGGTTGCACTTGGATGGAATCATTGCTTTGTTTCTATCCTCAGTGCCCTTGCTTGTTCAACATGTGTCCAGAAAATGTTCACACAATACTTGGCACCCAAATGTGGAGCTCAATGGAACCAAAGATGAGTTTGAGAGGAGCACTTGCCTTTCTCTGCTGTGGGTGATGAGACATGGCCTTGAGCAGGGCGGATCGTCTGCAGTTGATTATGAAGTGGCTATCTTTTCAGTACGCCATGGAACAGTGTGCCGCCTTGTTGCAGTACCAGTTGCGTTGTTTGTACTGTGCAGCTCCTCTAGTATGGAGTGCCCCCCTTCTGTGACAGATGAGCTTTGCCACATGAGCCTTCCCCTGCCTCCCACAGCTGTCAAGTTCAGAGTGTATTACAGTTCCTGTAAGTAGCACAGACGGAACAGAATTAAGTAGGCATCAGGTGCGCGGCCCTTCATTGGGTAAGAAGACATGCAAATAAGCCTTCGCTGTCTACTAGCATGAACTTGCCCTTTGATGGAGGGATTGTTTGAGGAAAAGATATGCAGATGCTGTCCACTGTATTGGCCTTCAGATTGGCAGGGAAACTAAGGAAGGAGGGTGGGAGTGAGGATGGGAGCAAACGCCGGCTTCCAGTTTTTACATCTGGAGATGGCAGAAGGGGAACAAATGGAAAGTTCTGTCTGCTGAGTAGTCCCTTTGGGACCCTAAAATGTGAAGCCTATATGAAGTTTTGACCAGTGAGGGGAGATGTAGAAGTGGTGATAATGTTCCCCTCCGTCCTGACCTTTACTACAGAAGAGTCCGAGCACAATGGCCCAGTAAAAGGAGTTGTGATAATCAGTAAATACTCTTTTTTTGGAAGGCTGTACAGCTTGAGAAAAAAACACAATGAAGAAAGATTTGATAAAGCACTGCAGCTGAAAAGTCCAAGCTTTTGCTGGAGTTGTTTCCCCAGAATAAGTTGTGTGCTCTCCTGCAGAAAAGCATGCTTGTGCGTAGCCTGTTTGTTCAGCTCAGGGCCCTCTCAGCAGCTAGGGGCGTCCGCTGAAGAGGCAGCAGTGTGCTACAACATGGGCCTAGAGGCTGTCAGTCCCAGGGAGTCCACAGGAATACAGCAGGTGAGCATGTCTGGGTTTCCCCTGGGCTCCTACACCAGTGAGAGAACAAGAACCAGCTCTTTCCCCACCAAGGCTGCATGCAGGATGAGGGTGCAGATGGCTCATGAAGAATGATGGTTCAGGGGAGGGTGCACCTCCCATCTACAACACTGTATCCAGTACTGATTTTTTTTTTCTTGAGGCAAGTTTCTAGGTAGCCCAGACTGGCCTCAAATTCACTATATAGCTGAGGATAATCTTGGAAGTCCTGATCCTCCTGCCTCCTCTTTCTAAATCCTGGGGTTGCATGCATGAGTCACCCCATCTGGTGTCCCAGGCTTCACGCATGCCCTCTCCGCTGTGCTGTGTCCTCAGGTCAACACTGAGGAAACACTTGGTACAGAATCTTCATGGATCTTTTTAATATCTGTTTATTGCCCTCTTAACTCTTCCTGACTCCCAGTCCAGCTAGCACTTGTTTGATCCTCCAGTGATCCTGAGACCCCTGTGTAAATAGGTTTCTTTCACTTCACCGCTGACATAACGCTAGCCTGTGAGTGTTCCACAGAGTTAGAAAAGCATCTGCGTGAGCTAAAAGAATGACGATCAGAAGGGCAGCACACATACATGTGCACAGGGCAGGCACATGGGAAATTCTTGTGATGTTATGGTTGGGTAAGATACGTGTGATACAAAATAAGGAGAGTGAGGGAAATCTTTCGCAGCCAATGGCTGACATTAAGCATGACAAGAACAGTTGAGGAGCTTGAGTGAAAGTGCCCTGTGTGCATGGGCAGAGATTTTCAGAGCATAGACTCCTCAGTGACGATGCAGTGTGGGGTGGGCTACTTCTCCAAGAGATGTCCCAGAAGTCCCTAGACAGTGCTGGCTGTTGCCAATGCTCTTCGTTGTCCCTAGAACTAGAGTTAATACTGTTCCTAAAGACACCACATGCTTTAGTTGCTGAATGTGGAGAAAACAAGCTGAAGCTGAGCTGGAAGTGTCCTTGCTGGCCAGCTTTAGAGGACCTGGAGGTGCAGGCTCCGAACCCTGTATGTTACTAAAATTGGCAAGCAAGATGTGCCTACTAGGGCTGGTGAGATGGCCCAGATGGTGAAGGTGCTTGCTGCCAAGACTGGAAACTTGAGTTAGATCTCAGAACCCTACACACAGGGAACCCTGATGGCTCTTCAAGCTGAGGAGGGAGAGGGACTTAATCGGGGGAGGGGGAGGGAAATGGGAGGCGGTGGCGGGGAGGAGGCAGAAATCCTCAATAATAAATAAATTAAAAAAAAATGAAATTAAAAAAAAAAACAAAAAAGAAAAGCAACTAACCAGAAAACAAGAAAGCAATCACAGAGACTAAAATAAGAATGTTTCTCCAGCAACCTTTTAAACTTAAATTTTCTTTATTATTATTAGTATGTGTAGGGCATGTGTGTGCAGGGTGTCTATGTTCTGCGGCAGTAGTTATGCGCAGGTCAGAGGACAGCTGGTACTCTCCTTCCACCGTGGGGGTTTCTGGGGCTTGGATTCATTCTATCAGACTTCAGAGACAAACACTGTCACCGATCGGGCTGTCTTGCCAGCCCTCTTCCCGTGTTTCATTAGCAACATCAGAGGAGAAGTTGAAAGGATAGGTCATTAGAAGTATTTAAAAGCCTGGGCATGGTGGACACATCTATGAGTCTTGTGTGGCTGAAGGCTGAAGCAGAACAGTCAAGTTCAAGGCCAGCCTGGGCTTCACAGTGAGGCTTTATCTCAAGAAAGCCAAACAAGCAAAGGAATGCACAAGGCGTCCAGGGAGACATGGGGAACGAGAGAGCCATAATGAAGGGACACGAGCCTGCTTGGCCATGTGACCGGCCTTGCCCTTCTCCCCTAGTCCCTCTGCCTTGCTAAACACCCTTGGATAGATTCCTGAAGCTAGCTAGCCACCGAGGTCTATTCCCTTATTTGGCCACTTTCTCTTCCTAAGGCTGACTACCAAAGTCCAGCAAGCAGAAGTCCCCTTTGGTTCACCTAATTAAATTACCCAATTAAAACGAAACACCTCATGCTAACACAGCTTTCTTCTCCCTTTGCCTCTGTAAACAGCCATTTGTCTCTGTGCCACGTCTGTTTCCCTTCTATGCGGAGGCAGTCCTTCGTCCTTCTGGGACAGATACCCCTTTCCACCTTTCCCTTGTCCCTTAGCATCCTAGCTCATTCTAACACAGACCCCCACACACTCCTCCTTTTAAAAATTACAGCTGTGGGGTCATTTGCTGCTGTTTTTCACCCTGGGTCAGAAAGCAGTAACTTTAACTTCTCTTCCCCACTTAATAAAGAATCTCTCTGTGAAAACAGGTGTTGTTTGTGCCTGATCCGGGGTCTAGAAGGAGCCCCCACTGTTATGGGGGGGGGTGTCCTTCACCTCAGTGGGTGATCTGACTACCGGGAGGCCCAGAATCAGAAAGTGAAAGAAATAGAAGACAGAGTGTTCAGAATTACCAAAGGATCAATACAAGAAAAAAAAAAATTACGAGCCAAAGGGCACAGTCCTAAATTGAAAGGGCCCATAACATGCTCAGAACAACACACTGAAGACTGAAAAATGGTCAACACAGGAATAATATTGTGGGCCCTGTGATCTGAAACAGCCCTGACAGCTTACCTAAGTCAGGTTGCACAAAGGATGAAGAGAGAATAACACAGGATTTCTCAGTTACAAGGCTGCAAGCCAGAAGACAAGGGGCAGGGCCTTCGATACGCCAAGGGAAGATGAATCCCCACCGAAAAATCTTACCTTCAAGATTGTCAAGCCAGACAATCACTAAGAACACACGCTTGGTCATCTTGTCTGCAATGATTTCCCTTGGGCTTCCTGGCTCCCTAAGGCCCCGTTGTAGGCCAGTCAGAATGAGGAAGAGTCTTCGCAACCAAACTCCTTTCTAAAAGTGCTTTTTGATTAGCTGTTCTTTAGTGCAGAACTGGGTGAGGTTCTTACTGGTAGAGAGCAAATGGAATCTGGGGGGCTTAGCTTTTTTTCTATGTCACTACCAGGAGCCCCCCACATTATAGATTGGATCACTTCCTGTTTGCTAATTTCGTCTCATTTGACAAGATCATATTCTCTGTGAGAAAGTAGAAAAATTTGAGCTTCTGAATGTTTGCAGATGGCTTCATTTTGCTCTTAATCTTGGAGGTAACTAATGAGAGAGAGAGAGAGAGAGAGAGAGAGAGAGAGAGAGAGAGAGAGAGAGAGACACCCAGGGCCATCAGCTACCCTCTGTTGTCTTCTATCAGTTAGTTGCTCCCTGAGGGATTTCTGTGGCCTGATCCCATTGTCCTGTGCAGGTGAGTTCCCTCTTAGTAAGGGAGCGTGGTGGAAGTCTACAAGCATTGAGACAAGGTTCTCAACCTGTGGGTCAACACCCCTTTCACAGAGGGTCCCTAAGCCTATCAGAAACACAGATATATACATTATGATTCTTAACAGTGGCAGAATTACAGTTATGAAGTAGCAACAAAAATAATTTTATGTTTGGTGGGGGGCGGGTTCACCACCACACGAGGAACTGTATTCAAGGGTCTCAGCATTAGCAAGGTTGAGAACCATTGTCCTAGGGCATTAGGTGAGATGGGCCAGAGGCTAACGGATATATTCCCCTGATTGCGAAAAGTCTTATTGACTGATTGGAAAAGGAGATGAAGCAATGGCAGGAGGGCTGGCACCAGACCCGGCTCTGCTCTGTCAGCAGGTCTAGGTGATGGAGGGTGGCTGGGAGAAGGGACAAGGAAGATGGGGCTCTACAATTAGGTCTGTTTTCTCTCTGCTCCCAAGAGACCACACCCAGGGAACGACCCTCTGTAAACAACTCAGTTTGTAAATATTAGCCGTTCCTACTGTTGTTCAGGAAGCAGATGACGTGAGTTTTTTCTCTTGCTGTTTTTGTTTTTCTGGTTTAAATATAGTTAAAATCTCTCCACTGGGTGTGGCGGCTCACACCCATCATCCTAGCATGAGTGAGGGAGAGGCAGAAGGATGGGGGTGAGGTAGAGACTGGTTTCTACTCAGTGAATCGCTGAGTAGCACGGGCTACTTGCAGAGTCTCAGGAACAGAACAAAACAGCCCAGGTAGGAGATCAGGAGAGACAGCCTGAGCAGAGGAGTTGCTGGAAGCTGTGGCACCCCGAGTCCTTTCCTTGGGTTACCTCTTAGCCTGACACCCAGTAAATGTTAGTGGCATGAACAAGCGAAGGAAGGTTGAGTATCAATGCAGTCTTTTGATTTGTTTGGTTCTAGGACTGGGCAGAAAACAGTAACAACTATAAAAACCCAAACCAAAAGACCAAGCTAGTTCTTCAACAGGAGAACTGTTTTCAAACCTTGGCATGCACAGTACCTCACAAGGAACTTAGAGAAACTGCTTGCTCCATTTCCGGGACCAGTTTCCAGATAAGCCTATCAGGGTGGGCAAGCAGTTTCACATTTCTCAAAGAGATTATGTGTGTGTGTGTGTGTGTGTGTGTGTGTGTGTGTGTGTGTTTGTGTTTTGCCTACATCTATGTGTGCTGTGTGCCTGCAGTGCCTTCAGTGAAGGGAAGAGGGCACTAGAGCCCCAGAACTGCAGTTAGGGGCTCCATTGTAAGATGCCCTGTAGGTATTGGGAACAGGAACTCCGGTTCTGTGCGAGAGCAGCCTGTGATTTGGAGAGCTGAGCCATCCCTCCAGTCCTAGAATTTCAATCTTTTTCAAGTGAACATCCCGTGTGATTGTAGAGCAGGTGGCTGTGTACCTCCTTAGGAGCTGGATTGCCTGCAAGGCTACGTTTTTATGTTTACTTGTGGTAAAGGTCACACTTAGGGCTTGCAACTGTGGAGACCTTTTGTTTTCTTCCTAGCCCTACTATGCTAGAAAAGATCCTTTCGTCTTCCTTTAAGATTTAGTTTGTAGCCGGATGGTGGTGGAGCAAATCTGCCTTTAATCCCAGCACTCAGGAAGCAGAGGCAGGTGGATCTCTGTGAGTTCAAGGCCAGCTTACAGAAGAATAGAATAAAAAAAGACACTCCCAAGAACGTGAGGAGGTTAGTGAGTTGAGAAAGGTGTGGGGTCCAAAGCTCTGGGCCAAGACGCTCATAACCTCTGTAGGCTGTATATACATCACCTGCCTCTTCTGTATTGGAACACAGGCTTTCCTCAAACATTCTACATTTGATACATGAAGTCCAGGTGGGAAGGGTTTCCAGCCTTTCCCTGAAAACTGCCTTCTTTTATACACGAATCTTGTTTTGAGTTTTAATTCTAATTTTTAGTGTGTGTGTGTGTGTGTGTGTGTGTGTGTGTGTGTGTGTGTGTGTGTATGTAAGTGAGTGCATGGAGGCCAGAAGAAGGCTTAGGTCCTCTGGAGTCAGAGCTACAGTTAGGATGAAGTATGTGACTTGAGTGTCTGCCTCTTCCCCGCCGAGCCATCTTTCCAGCCCTGCAGCGTTAGTTTCCGCCTAGCTTTCTCCAGCTCTATTTTCTGGCCACGCCAGGCTCTGTGCAGGGTTCAGAGACATGGAAGGTTTAACCTCTCCCTGGGCGCTGGAATCAGTTTTGGCAAAGTGCTTTCTGAACAACCATGAATTGCACCTGCCTTCGATCCAAAACCTATTTAAGAAAGCCTGACATGGTGGTTACATGTCATGCACACATATGATCTCAGCGCTAGGGAGGAGGAGGCGTGTGGGTCTCTGGGGCTGCCTGGATAGCCACCCCAGCCTAGGGGCTCTATATCAGAAGAACAGGTGGATGGCGCCTGCAGAATGATACCTGAGGCTAACCTCCGGCCTGCACATGCACCTCCCACCCCCGCCACTGATAGGGATCACATGGATAGGCATGTACCCTGTCCCATGGAGTAATGGTTGTGGCAAGCAGTGAAAACTGGCACTTGTGATTCTAGAACAGACAGCCTTTGTGTGTTGACATCAGTGAAACTCTCAGAGAAGATGCTTCCTCAGACCCAACACCATGAAACACTGGGACCGTTGGATTTGCTTGGGTAGGAATGAATGTCCCGTGCTTGCCTGAGGACCCGAGCCTCCTGGGTCACTTTGACATGGGGAAGTGGTTTCGGCTTCCAAAACCAGCGACGAGGGATCTGTGCAAGGCTTTTCACAGCTGACTTCACTTTGCCGTTTCCAAGGAAACGGGACTCTGAGTCCCTCCTTAAACCTACCTGCTGGCAATCAGGCTGTGACGTTCCTGGAAAATAGAAGCTTCTGATGGAACATGGCCAAAGCTTGTAAACATTCTGCCTCCCGGTGTCACCCCAAAATGATGGCTACCTCTGTCCTTCAGTGGCTACCGCCTTCTTTCCTCATGGCGACTTCTTTCCCAGTGGCTCCCTGCGGCCCGCTTTATTCTTCTTCGGCTCATGGAACAATTGCCCTGAACCAGTTTCCAAGCTGCCTCTGCTCTGTGTCAATGGCCAACATAGACAGTTCTCCTTCCTAGGTTCTGTGTGTGTGAGTACATGTGTGTGTGAGAGTGTGTATATGTGTGAGAGCGTGTGTATGTGTGTGTGTATATATGTGTATGTCTGTGAGTGTGTGTATGTGTGTGTATGTGTGTGTGACTCTGTGTATGTATGAGTGTGTGTATGTGTGTGAGTGTGAGTATGTGTGTGTGTGTGTGTGTGTGTGAAACTCAATGTGGAATTCACTTATTAGGTTAAGTTGGCTGGCTGCAGATCCTCAGAGATGCCCCTGTCTCTCCCTCCCCAGCTCTAGTATTCCAGGTAAATGTTACCACACTCAGTTTTTCACACAGGTTCAGGGATCTAACTCGAGCCCTCTTGTTTGCAGGGCAAGTACTTTACAGACTGAACACTCTCCCAAGTTCCCTGGTTTCTCTTAAACAGCCCCTTTCAAACTCCCAAGCTGGGTCATTGCTCTTCTGACTCTTGGGATGCCCTGCAGTACCTGTGACTTCCAACATCATTTATGTAAACAGTTGATAAATCTAATGTTTTGGATCAAAGATTTGTCAAAGAAGAGTTCTTCCCATTTGGTGGTTATTCGGCATGTTTTACCAGTTACAAGTTGGCTCTGTAAAGCATTTACAGTGAAAGTCTCTGATTTCTGGGAGTCTCAATGTCTGTGTAGTAGAAACTCCGTCTTGGTTGGCTCAAGTCCTGAGAATGACTTCACGTAGTCAAACTCTTGGAAGAGACCCACCATCAGCTTCCAGAGTCAGGACAAGTTGGCCCTAGTGCATTCTTTCCCCCAACTCATCCACCCTAGAAAAACATCTTTTTGCTCCTTGGGTTTTCCTGAATTGTCTTTTTCTCATGGTGTACAATTTCCCCTCCTTGAATCTGTGCAGAAATCGGGTACCACACTGATGTAGAAGCCAGCTGTGTGGGATGTGCTGACCACAACAGAAACCTTCAGGCTGCAAACAGCAAAGAGCTTAGCGCTTCAGAGACCAACCAATGAGGAGAGTGCCTGTCACCAGCTTCCTGGCTTTGCCTGGGGCATAGGCTGCCTAGTTTTAGCAGAGAAGAGAAATGCCTCCTCTTGGCTATCAGCCCTAGCTCATCTTGCCTTGGCCTCGACTTAATCTTACAAAGCTCTCAGCAACCTGACTTTGCTAGTTTCCAAAGCAAATTACCATTGTAGAATACCTATGAAGTAATTATAGATAATGGGCCACGGGCTGGCGGCTTCAAGTTCAGCCTTTTGACTGAGAAATGAATTCCCTATCTGCGACTACAAGACCTCATTATGTGCTGGACTGGTGAATTGATAATGAAAGACTTGAAATGTGTTTGATAGCAGAGAAACCTCTTTCTTAGCCTGCTTAGCCTCCAGAGTAGGGCGGAGGGGGGAGAAGAGAGGGGGCTGGAGACAGACATCCAAAGTTAATGCAAATTTCAAAGGAGATTACACTGGCTTCTTGTCATCCCCCAGGAACTCTGGGAATGCAGAAACCAAAGAAACAAAGATGCAAACACGTAGTTGAGGCGGGAGGGATTTCAACTGATGGAGGAGAAAGAAAATGCCTTACCGTAGCTGGGGGAGGTTGGTCTTGTTTTTCTTTGAAAGCATAAGCTCTTTTGGCCAATGATATGGAGAAAATGGATCTCACACCACCAGTATATTGCTCAACAAATGTACGTAGGCCATTGGAGATGCTGGAGGTGGCAGAACAGAAGACTGTTGTTTGCTACTTTGTTCTTAGACCCAATCTGACCTAAACCTTTCTGCTAAGCTGTATTTTCTAGGTTCCCTAAACATCTTGCCCCAATCTATGCTAAACGCATGGAGAATATGGCTGGAGATTAGAGCGTGGGCATTGGGAAGAGGCCAGAATAGTCTCTATCTCTCACTGCTTGCTTTGGTTGGTGGCCCAGGGGTCCTGGTTTCAGTAGACCAGCTGTGGCATTTGGGGCTCCTCTAACAGGTTGAGCCAGATGTTTCTTCCAGCCTTGTGAGCAGAGCAGCTTCCTGGTGTATCTCAAATTTGAGCCACCTCATTGCTGTTCTTTGACTCATTAACTCTCAGTTCTTTGAGAGTGTCTAGTGTTTAGCACCACAGCTAGTACTAGTTACTAAGTTCCTCCCAACAACCAGACAAGGCCTTCTGTGGTTGCCTAGATGTTGATACATTTAGAAAACAGGGAGTTCGAAAGTGAAATGGTGCATCTTTGAGCGGTCTGTACAAAGTCTTCTGCAGGCGTGGGTGGCAACCCTCCCTCACCTGCAGACACAGATGGTAGCCCTCCCTCACCTGCAGACACAGGTGGTAGTCTTCCCTCACCTGCACATGCAAGCTACTCTGTATTTTACTCACAGAGAGAAAAAAACGAATTGTCTACTGATTCTGGACACTTTATTCTCTGTGGGGATGACTACTCTTGTCAAAACGCTTGAGGCAACTCCCCAGACAGATACAAAAATTTCTGAATCCTGTGGCATTTCTCTCACAGAGGACATTTAGGAAGTCGTGTTGAGGAAGAGACCTGCCCAAGGTGATACCTTCAGGGCTTTCTCTTGTCAACAGCAGCCTTCTGACCCCAAGGGAAATGCCCTTGTGACCCCTACTGGCAGTGTTGCGTAAGCACCATAGAGTTCTTCAGAACAGACAGTAGCACACCCAGTACTGCCCTGATAGAACGGAAGCTAAAACCGGGACCATCGGCTCACCCGATCAAACAGGCTGGAAGAGCAAAAACAAATAATCACCACGTATGTTCCATTGGCAGAACAACAAAGCAAACACGGAGGGAGAAGACTGTTATCAATATTTAACTAGAAGATTAATGTACAGAGATGCTCTACTGAGGACATGGAGGTGACCAGAGAGCCAGAAACGACTCCACGGTGACGCCCTGCCACAGCAGGGAGGAGGACAGGGCTGGCTGCATGTGGGGACTTAGGTTATGGGTGCCCAAGGTGATCAAGCTGATAAAGGAGAGCAGTAATGACAGTCACTGCCTAGAGATCGTTGGAAGGGATCGGGACAAGCTGCAGGGTGGAGTCAAGGGGCTTGCCTAAGCTTCCTGAGCGTACAAGTCCCCTGTACTGCTGCCACACGAAGGCTGAGTGGGACTGCGCATGCCTAAACGGAAGTAGATGGCGTTCTGAAGGCAGTGCTAGGGGAGACAGCTCCCTGTCTCTGTCTCTGTCTCTGTCTCTCTGTGGGAGCCCATGAGACAGAGACTACTAAATTTCCCTTCCTCTCCTTCTCCCTCCCTCCACTTCCTTTTCCTTCTCCTTTTCCCTCCCTCTTTTGCTGAGGTCTTAGGAAGCTTCAGTGTGGACGAAGCAGAGGATGACCTTGAACTCCTGGTGCGACAGCCTCCTAAGAGCTGGGGTCATAGGCCCATGCTCCCACGCATGGCCCAAATTAATCTTTGATGTCAACCTTTGTGCTTCTGAATGGTTTGGAGATCTGAAACTCGGCCGTCGATAGGTGCTTCTGCTGGGCATACCATCAGGATCCAGAGCAAGGGCATAATGACAGAATCTAAACTTACAAAAATATCTTTGAATGTTTTAAAAAGGAAACTCATCTTACTTACTTAGGAATAAATATTCATTGAAATTTTGTTTTATAATTCCTCAATTTTTCTACCTTCTGGGCATAAGAAACCCTGGCCAATAGTTTTCCCTTCCCCCTTTTAAGTTCCTGCCTTGGGGTCTGTTCAAAATGGGGTCTGACTGATGGAATCTTCGTTTTCATCATTCTTTGCCCTACAAGCCTCTCTCCTTTTTTCACGCGCTATGAGATAGTTAACATTGATTTTTTTCAGTGGATTTATGCTTTTATGGAGTTAACTTCAGCTCCTGTCATCTCGCAAATGCCGGAGGCAAGGAATTACAAAACTGGCTGGCTGCTTAAAATGAGGGGAAACGGGAAAATCAAGAGTCAAATAGGCAAAACTGCTGGATCAATAGTCTTGGGACATTTGCTTTCCCATCAGCCAGGGAGCAGCTTCTGTTCTGTTTTACTGTAAATGTTTTAAAGAACAGGAAAATAAGCTGAAAGGGCTCATCAATACCCCCACTATTCTATGGTAAAGGTGTAACTGCAGGTTGTCTAGCGGAAAGACAGATGGTTAATTTATTTTTACAGAATCGGGATTGTAGATGCAATTTTAATGAAAGCTATTAAGTTTAATTCCACTTAAAGATAATAAGAAAAAACTGAAATAAAACAAAGGAAACAGTAAGCCTTCAAAACTGATTTTTTTCATGATTTTTATTTGCGTGTATTAATTGTACAAAATAATTGGCTTCATTGTGTACATTTCATTATGTACATATGCCATGAATCTTAATTGTAATTTTTACCCATTTCCTTGTCTCCCCTACCCCACCAACTTCAGATTTCTTTCCTCTTCCCAACTATCCCCTCCTATTTTCATGTCTTCATTCTTAATTTTATTTGCCGACCGAATGGGTTTCGCTAGGATTCCTTAAAAAAACATGAGGGAAAAGTTATTTACAGGAACAAGGTAAACCTGCGAAGGTCTACACCACCAAAGAAAATGTTTCTTCCTCCCCCAGCAGCTAACTGCCTGTAGAGCCTCAGGGAGTGGTGGGGCCTTGTGAGCCCCTCTCTCCTCCATGACAGAACATTAAGTGTCTTTTCTTGCAGGTCATCTGAGTTGCCCAGAGTTCAAGAGTTCAATGGCACAGCAGTAGATTTTCGCCTAGCTAGTCTCAGGTTCTTGACCATGTTAGTCAAGAAAACTAAATTTTCACTTGCAAGAGGTTTATCAATTGGAGTTGGCATCTGGGTTAGGGATAGCGGCATGTGCCATCTCTTGGATTAATTTTGGTTTGAAATCTACTTTGTTTGATATTAAAATAGTGATACTTGCTTATTTCTGGTTTCTATTTTCTTGAAATACCATTTTCCACCCTTTTACACTGAGGTGATACCTATCTTTGATGGTAAGGTGTTTTTCTTGGATGCAGCAGAAGGATGGGTCCTGCTTTCTAATCCAATCAGTTGATTTTTGTCTTTTCTATTCAGGGATTCAGATCATTAATATTGAGAATTATAAATGAACAGTGTTTATTGATCCCTGTACTTTGTTGTTAGGGTGTGCCCTGCCCCCTCATGGATCTACAATTCTTGGATTTATCTTTTGTGTCTTCTTGGGAGGAATTAATCTCTTCAGAGAGAATTTTTCTTCCAGTGCCTTCTGTAGAGCTGGATTGGTAGGTAGAAACTGTTTAAATTTAGCTTTATTTTGAGATGCTTTTTTTCCTCTATAGATTGAGCGTCATGATTTTGCTAGGTGTAGTAGTCAGTCTGGAATGGCCTCTGTGGTCCCTCAGAGTTTGTAGAACATCAGTCCAGGCCCTTTTTCCTTTTATTTTTCCACTGAAAATTTAGGTGAGCCTGCCTTTATAGGTGGCTTGACCTTTTTCCCTTGCAGGCTTTAATATCCATTTTTTTGTTTGTACATTAGTGTTTGGGCTATTATGTGTCATGGAGAATTTCTTTTCTAGTTCTGTCTATTTGGTATTCTGTATGCCTCTTGTACCTGGTCGGTTCCTCCATCTTTAGATTGGGGGAAAGTTTCTTCTATGATCCTGCTGAAATATTCTCCACGCCTTTGCCTGGGTTTCTTCTCCTTTCTCTGTACTTACTATTTATAGGTTTGGTCTTTTCCTGGAAGTTCTGTGCCGGGATCTTTTTAGGTTCATCATCATCATCGTTATTATTTTGATGGACCTATCTATTTCTTCTACATTGTCTTCAAGATCTGAAGTTCCTTCTTTTATCTTATAATCTGTTGGTGAGGCTTATCTCTGAGATTTTTGTTTGCCATCTTCCATGTTTTCATTTCTAGTTTTAGTTTTATTTGGGGCTTCTTTAGTGATGCTATTTTTATGTTCATATCTTGAAATGTTTTCATTATTTCGTTCAACTGTTTGTGTTTTCACAGACCTCCTTAAAGGATTTATTCACATCTTCTTTAAAGTCCTTGAACATACTCGTAATTGCTATTTTGACATTCTTGGCTGGTGCTTCGCCTAAATTGCATTTCTCATAGCCTATTGCAAGAGGGTTGCTGGCTTCTGGGGGAGGCATATTGTCTTGGCTGTCCATGTCTGTGCTTTTGTAATGGAATCTAGGTATCAAGAGTTATGATATTTGAGATGTTTCTTGGCATAGATATCTGCTCTTGTCTTTGTTGGGTAAGTGTTGCCATTCCTTGGTAGCTGTTGTCCACTCTGGGTCCTAGGCAAGTGTGACGGCTGTGGAGTCCCTGGTGGACAGTGCTTTTGCAGGTCAGTGTGTGACACAAAGGAATGGAAGGCTGAGAGGTCCAGTGAGTAAGGGCTAGGGGGAGCTGGGGTCCACCTCAGGAATGGGGGTGGGTGGGAGGAGGGGCATCTATAGGCAGGCTCCTGTATGACTAAGAGTAATTCAGGAAAGACCAGAATGGGGGACAGGAAGGGCAGTAAAAGCTGCCTACTTGAGTCCCAGTTCAGTGTGGCCGCTAGGGCTCCCTCGTAGAAAGTGTTTCTGTGGATTGAAGTATGAAACAGTCTAAAGGAAGCTGGTGTGGAGTCTGGTTTCCTAGAGTTACCTCTGGGATGGGAGCAGCATTCACTGGGGAGAGTTCTGAAGTTCAGCTGTGCTCATCAGGAGGCTCCATGGAGGAAGGAATGGCGATGGGCTAGAAGGGAAGGCTAGTAAGAAGGTGGGGGTGAGAAAGAGCTAGAAGGACCCTGGGTGTTCCCAGAGAGTGGGGGTGGGCTGGGAGAAAGGAATCCCGTAGTTAGGCTACACTGGAAGTTAAGTCCAGGGAGACAGGAATGAAAGAACTAGGATCTTCATCAAAGACCTCATCTTCTTTTTGTTTTTGAGACAAGGCCTTGTGTATCTCATGCTGGCCTTGAACTTGGTA
Organism: Microtus ochrogaster; assembly: GCF_000317375.1. Lineage (NCBI taxonomy): Eukaryota > Metazoa > Chordata > Mammalia > Rodentia > Cricetidae > Microtus > Microtus ochrogaster. The sequence goes on along the minus strand of NC_022011.1, from coordinate 35,982,533 downwards.
TGTAACTAAGACAGCTTTGAATTCTTGAGCTTCCTGCACCCACTTTCCAGGTGCTAGATCATAGGCATCGCTCACCTGGCTCAGTTTATGCAGTTCTGGGCAATCACACCCCAGAGCTCTTTCAACAGAGCTCAGGCCCCAGTCCTGCTTTTCTTTTAAACCTGTGGTTATCATAATTATCTCTTACCGTCCCCTTTTATCAACAATTCTATTTGCAGCACTATTTTTGCTTGTTCCTAAGTTATTTGTTTAACCTGCAATACTGCTGGTCTGTCTCTTGAATTTATCTCAAGCCTATTTTTGTCACTTCCTCTTATTTTGCTGTCTAATTTTAAGTTTTTGTTTATCGTGTGTGCCTTGATTTATGTGTTCTTTTAAAAAAGATTAATTAATTAATTTTTTATGTATGAGTGTTTTGCCTACACGTACTCATGTGCTCTATGTACGTGCCCGGTGTTGGAGGAATTCAGGAAAGGGAACTGGGTCTGGGGAACTGGAGTTAGTGGTGGCTGAGTTGACTATGATCCTCTGGAAGAGCTGTTTCTTTGCCAGAGTTTATCGCTGTGAAGAGACACTATGACCAAGGCAACTCTTATAAAAGAAAGGATTTAACTGGGACTCTCAGTTATCATCATGGGGAGAGCGTGACCGTGCACAAGCAGACATGGTGTTGGAGAAGTGGCTGAGAGTTACATCCTGACCTGTAAGCTGAGAGAGACATTGGCCCTGGTGTGGAAAGGCCATGACAGGGGACATACTTCCAACAGCAAGGCCACACCTTAAACTCCTCTGTTGGTTTTCAAATAGTGCCCCTCCTTGATGACTAAGCATCCAAACATAGGAGCCCGTGGGGGCCATTCTTATTCAAACCACCACAAGCAGCAAGTATTCTAAACCACAGAGCCAGGTCTCCAACCCTATCCTCCTTTTGCTTGACCACCCTGTTTTCTTACTTTCTCTGTTTGCTGAAGCTTCCTGCTTGACGATACAGGGGCTTGCTTGCCACTCTCTTCTTACTCACCTCGCTTGAAGAGTGAGGGAATGAGAAAGGTAAGGGGGGCAGCAACTTCAATGGTGGGAAGGAAGCCTTTATTAGACTACCTGGGCTCTGATCTTTCTTCTAAGATTCTGTAGGACGCCTTCCACTTGGCAGCCATTCAGGTATCAGATGAGATTTTGAGCCGGGCCCTGAGACCTGGCAGAGATTTTGATGGCACAGAAGCTTACCTTTGTTTCTGGCTGATTGTTTGAACATGAGCACTATGGGTTGGTGGCCCCTTTCTGCGGGCAGCTCCAGCCCCTGGCTGCCCTATAGTGCTGGTGTTCCTGCGCTCTTATCTAGGACTTACGGCTCTCTCGGCACTATTGCTATAGGCTCAGCTCTGCCTGCAGAACCAGTCAGCACAGTGCTTGCCTAGCATGCATGCAGTCCTGTGTGCCATCTTTAGCACTGTATCAATTTGGCATCCACCTCTCATAACCCCAGAGGTAGAGGCAGGAGGATCGGAAGTTCAAAGCTACATAATGAGTGTGAGGCTAGCCTGGGCTACATGAGCCCCCAGCTCAAAAACAAAACAGAACAACGTAGAATAAATATAATTTATTTAGATTAATTCTGATAAACAGCTTGCTGGCATGCCCCATGTTTTCTGTGACTGCCCCTGAACATCAGTAGGATTTAACCTTAGTAAAATGAGTGTGGTTTTATCTCCTTTCTAGGTAAAGACCTGAAAACACACACAGCAGGGGACTTTCTGTATTCTTGGTTAAGTTCTGGGGGATGGTTTGATCTAGGAAAGCAGGAAGTGGAGAAAGTTGACTCACTGCCCAGAGCAGCAGGGTTAGCAGCAGGGGTAGCAGCAGGGATAGCAGCAGGGGTAGCAGCAGGGTTAGCAGCAGGGTTAGCAGCAGGGTTAGCAGCAGAGCAGCGAGATCCTGTGTCCCAGTGCTTTCTTGTTTTTTGTTTTTTGTTTTTTGTTTTTTTTTTTTTTTTTGAGACAGGGTTTCTCTGTGGCTTTGGAGCCTGTCCTGGAACTAGCTCTTGTAGACCAGACTGGTCTCGAACTCACAGAGATCCGCCTGCCTCTGCCTCCCGAGTGCTGGGATTAAAGGCGTGCGCCACCACCGCCCGGCTCCCAGTGCTTTCTGGACTGAGGTTTTCTGCCATTGGAGGTGGACAGAGAAGTAACCCCTTGCCTGCAGAGTGGGGGCTGGGTTCTAGCAGTTCTGTTTTGACAAGCTTTTTGTTTTGTTTTGTTTTAATTTATTTTTATTGAGCTCTACATTTTTCTCTGCTCCCCTCCCTGCCTCTCCCCTCCTCTTCAGCCCTCCCCCAAGGTCCCCGTGCTCCCAATTTACTCAGGAGATTTTTGTCTTTTTCTACTCCCCATGTAGATTAGATCTATGTAAGTCTCTCTTAGTGTCCTCATTGTTGTCTAGGTTCTCTGGGATTGTGATTTGTAGGCTGGTTTTCTTTGCTTTATGTTTAAAAACCACTTATGGGTGAGTACATGTGATAATTGTCTTTCTGGGTCTGGGTTACCTCACTCAAAATGATGTTTTCTAGTTCCATCCATTTACCTGCAAAATTCAAGATGTCGTTCGTTTTTTTGGTTGTTGTTGTTTTGTTTTTGTTTTTTTTTTCCTGCTGTGTAGAACTACATTGTGTAAATATACAACATTTTCCTTATCCATTCTTCAGTCAAGGAGCATTTAGGTTGTTTCCAGGTTCTGGATATGACAAACAATGATGCTATGAACATAGTTGAGCACATGTCCTTGTGGCATGGTTGAACATCCTTTGGATATATACCCAAAAGAGGTATTGCTGGGTCTTGAGGAAGGCTGTTTCCTAATTTTCTGAGAAATCGCCACACTGACATTCAAAGGGGCTGTACCAGCTTGCATTCCCACTAGCAATGCAGAAGTGTTCCCTTTTCCCCACAACCTCTCCAGCATAAGTTGTCATCAGTGTTTTTGATTTTGGTCAGTCTTACAGGTATAAGATGGAATCTCAGAGTTGTTTTGATTTGCATTTCTCTGATGACGAAGGATGTTGAGCATTTCCTTAAGTGTGACAAGCTTTTTAAAAGATTTATTTAACATGTTTTGGCTCAACATATTTTTTTGGTCGTGTGTGTGTGTGTGTGTGTGTGATTGGTCATTATTTTTTTCTATAGTTTTGGTCTCCAAAGGAATGGGCATTCCCCCAAGACTTACCAAACAGACAGTTGTGACATTATGCTCAGTTTCCCCTTTTCCTAAATGTAGTATATAATCAGTATATAAATTTACCTACTTCCTACAGAATGAAGACTTGCCAATAGTAATCTGTCAGTATCACAAAGCCAACTTTACCACATGGATATCCAAGCCAATATAATTTGGGTGGGGGAAAATGTCCACTTGGAGGCCAGTTCTGCCTCGCTCACCCCCAGAAAACCTGGTTTCGGATTCCCACTCTGGGAAAAGTCTCCTTGTTCTCTGTCCACTTTGAGCTTATTTTGAAGAGATAACTTAAACCTTGGCAGGTACCAGAAGGTGGACTGACCCCAACATCTTTAGCAAGAACAGAGCTAGTGGAATAACAGCCATCAGGTTTGGGATTTCTATGAAAATGTTTAATTCAACGGCTTCTTTGGAATGTGTAGTTTGGAGCTTAAGTTACAGTTCATTCTAAGTGGTTTTTTTTTTTTTATGCTACTCAGAGAATACAAATGTCATTTCAAGTTAAGGCTTCGCTGTTCATTTTGAAAGAACAATTTACAAGTGTCATACATATCATCATAGAAAATAAAAATTTCTGTAAAAAAAATTTGCACAAAATTTTATGAGGGTACAAAACATGAAGCAATAATATACCAGAAAATGAGACATCTTACTACAGAAAGTCTTATAGATTTCAATAAAGAAAAAATATGTTATTTTACACCTTTAAAAATTACGAAACAATCTAAAACAATATAAACTGAACATTTTGTAACACTGCCTTTACAAATTAATAACTTTATAAACATATAACTTTTAAATATATTTATCAGTGCAAGGTACTTTAAAATTTAAAGTTGCAGTATCATTTTTTCCTTGGCTGAGGACGAGGGTCAAGTCTGTTGCCTTAGTAACAAAGTCTCACTTAATGCTTTCCTCCCAGGATGATTGTAACAAGTGAATAGATGCCCCTGGGAATAGAAACATAGTCTTTTTTTTTTTTTTAAAGTGATCAATACTTTCCTGGAAAAAAGACATTCTCAATCTCATTAAACCAAAGTGAACAGACCATTCGTCCAGGAAGCAAACGTGATCTCCAAGAAACACAAGTGAGACCTACAGCCACACAGGGAAGGAAGAATTCCGAGTTCTTACATTCAGCTCAGCAAGACAGAATCCACCAGCCAGAAGCGGCTTTGGGTTAAGATAGCTACCTCTTTGTGCTGTTGAGGGTTATGCCTTGCCAGCCTTTGCTTTATGAGCCATTGGAAGTTTCTAGAAGCATTCATTAAAATTTATTTTTTCAGGGTTTCTGCTGAATGGCTTACTCTAAACATTGGTTTTGATTTTATGTACCCCTTCTGCCTGGTCTTAAATAGCCTTGCCTCAGGCATCAGGTCTATTGTTTATTTCTTAAATGAACGGTTCTTTCCACTCCCCTCCTCTGACTCAATAACAAAACAGGAAGGTTCTCAGGGGTCATTTCGTATATCTGGATGTAAAATGTTTCATGTCCTTTAGACTTGGGGGTTATATTCACTGTTCCCTGTGGATCTCATCTGAAAGCCTGCTGGTATTCCTTTCTCTTTCAACTTACAACTTCCGGTAGACAAAAACATTCATATCAAACATCAGTCTAATCAGAATGGATGGGCACATGGCTTAAGGAAAAAAGATACTGTCACTTAAACCAGTTAACAAGAGATCCAAAGTTAGACTTTGGAGGACAAAGTTAGGAATTCCCCTTACTTAATTATCTTAAAACATAAAGTCTAGTAAAATGGTTCGCCATCGCCAGCTGGTTAAAGCTGCAAGGTTCATTCTGGTCAGTGGCAAATGCTTCGATTCTAAGAGAGAAAAAAAGGAGGGAGGGAGAGAGAAAGAGCCAAGAGTTTACATCTGAAAATACATTCCGTAGGAAAGAACAACGAGAGAGAACATTGCAGCTTTATACAAAGGGTCAAGAGACATGACATTGAACTTCAGAAAAAAGCAGAACGATTAAGCCACGTTGCCAGGTCTTCAGAGCCCTTGCCTTCCCCGGGTCGGCGTAGCACACTAAAATATACTTTCTTCTTAGTCAGTGGGCCACCAGGTCTGATTGAAAAAGAAGGGTTTTCACCAGAAACAGAGTGGGTCATCCACGGGACACAAGGAACCAGTACAAACAAAAAGGCACTTGAGAGGACGAAGACTAGCCAGTGCCGAAGACTTTTGTGGTGGTCATCAGCGGGACACCCGGGTGCCAGCAGTTTGGTGGCTGCATGTTATGGTATTCTGAATGGAGGTCACAAACACGAGATTCGGTACAACACTGTAAAACATCAAGAAAATCTGTCGGTATTGCTTGGTAAACAGAGCTGACACGCTATATGGGTACTGAGGCCACAGTACTTTGCAGACAAAATAGTCTCATTCTTTTCTCGCCCCTGCGCTCGCTACGGGTAGCGACGCAAAGGTGGATGTCGGCGTCCCCTGAAACGTGGTTATGCTAATATGCTCTGGGCACTGGGGTACAGGTCGCATGTCCATCCAAAGGGCCCACTGAACAACGCCTGGTGCCAGCATCTTGGATTTTGCAGTTTCCGAGAAGAATCCATCACAGGGTAAGAAGAGAGAGGAAAAAGCGGGGAAAGAGGATGAACCATGAAATCAGTCACACTTGGTCTCAACTGGCTTCTGATTATCCCAGTGAAACCAAAAGAAAGCCGACTGTACGTGATTCCGGTTGTTACCAGTCACCTGCTTGCGTCTGTAGGTGACGCTCATTGAAGCTCCTGAGAAAAGCCTGGCTTGGCGTCGTGGACGCCCTTCCCAGTGAAAGCAGAGCCGCAGAGTCCCCGCACCTCCGTCATCCTCCCACCTCAGTCCTCCCACGCTCCCTCCAGCTCCGAGCCTTCATGCCTCTGAGTAATTACTCTGTGGGTTCAGTTTGTCCTTTTTCAACTTCACACCATCCACAAGTTCAAAGTTATAGTTCTCCAGGGCGGACAGGTTCCTTTCCGACATGCCGTTGTGCCAACAGGCGCAATACAGAACAACTCCACAGACTGCACCCAGGAGTACCCCCAGGGCACTCATGGCTATGATGGTGATGAGGATGGGGTCCAGGGTCTTTAGCACGTTGCCTGGCTTCCTGGAGATGTTCTTGTCACCTTCCCCTTCCCCTTCATATCCTGGGGTGCTCCCTAAGGAAGGAGACAAGATTAACTTGTGAACACTGAGTGGCCACATGTGAGTAGATGGAAAACCAGGAAAGAAAGGAAGGATCTAGGAGCCGTTGCAAGTGGCAATGCATGAGGAGGGAGGGGAGGGTGCTGGAATTTGGAGGTTAGACACTGAGGTCACAACCTAGTTTAAATCACTGTAGAGTGACAGATATGTTTATACTTCTCATTCCAGAGAGTTAGTCATGATAAGTCAAGGTTTCAAAAGCCCAGACTGGACCTGGATGACCTTGCATTGCCAATCCTCCTGCCTCCGTTCCCTTGATGTTGGGATTGTTGGTATGCACTGCTGCATCTAATACATATAAAGCTATAGATTAAATCCAAAGCTTTGTGCATTGTGGGTAAGCATTCTGGCAGCTGAGCTAGCTACATCCGTAGCCTCAGATGTGCAGGCATGAAGTTTTGTCAAATATTGGCCACACAGTTCTCTACTGCATTTGGCAGGTGGATCTAAACCTTCTCCTGTCTTCTGCCTGACCTCGCAGGCAGGCCCAGTACCGTGTCCTATAGAATGCTGTTCTTAGTGTCCCCGTGGGTTTTCACACAGAAAGCCAGGAACACCCTTAAGCCCCAGACTATCTAGCAATACTGAGAGAGAGAGAGAGACGTTTTTTCCTGAATAAACAAATCCCTACTGCTATCATGCAGAAAGGGCTGTGGCCCCGACTAAGAAACAGTGTCTGTGCTGTGCCAAATAGGGGCCATTTAATAAGCCGCGACTTCGCCACCCTGATGGCGTTGCTGGAGACAGTCACGCTGCTCTGCAAAGGAGTCACCAGGGATGTGTTTGCTTTAGAGTGGAACATGAGAAGTTATTAGCATGGGAGCTTTGAGCCTAATTACCTGGAGCAGGACTGAAATGCTAATGGGCAGCTTGTGCGGTGTTTACTTAATGGTGCCCTGATCAACTGAGACTCCAATCAGCGAAAACTAAAAATATGAGATGCGAGTCCCTAAACAAGGGAAAACAAGCCTGGGGGCATATTAATACTCTCTCCCTCGATGGAAGATTGTTTTGAAACAACTTCTAATAAAGTTTACGGCTGTGTGGACCTGGTAATGTGTCAATATCTCCAGCAGCACAGAGCCGTGTTTACTGTTTCTGTCAGTCCGTGCTGTCTGTACAAATAGCCGGATGATGTTTCCAATGACAATGGATGGCAATGGTGCCTTGCTGTCCCTGCTAGCAGTGAGCAGTGCTGGTCAGGCAGTTTGGAGACTGCTGGGACCTCGCTCTGATACTGTGTCTTACGTCTGAGCACAGAGGAGGTGCTAACTCAAACCGCACATTTTACAGCTAACCTAACACTCAAGGCTACCCCTAATTGGCTGTGTTTCTCATGTATCAGTCCTGTTGTCTGTTAAACGGGAGGAAGCTTGCCCCGTGGGACCTCTTGGAGGGTCTAAAATCACGGGTCTCTACTGCTTGGAGGGTAAAGCAGTCCCTTAGTAAAGTCCATCATCAATGTCACCCCCAGACTGTAGGGCCAGGGGAATGAAACAGGACAAGATGCTCAGAGAAGCTGGGCTCTCGGCTTTCCTCAAGACCCTACCTGGGAGGCCAAGAAACACACGGATTTGTTGGCTTCAAATGACTACATGAATAGTTTGTACAACTTTCTTTTTTGTGGTTGTGTCTCAGTGAAAAAGCTCCGGCAGGGAGGGACTGGGCAGACTTCCTCCTGGGAGTGCAGCCTCACAGGGTCACCCCCAAGTCCCCAAGGCAGCTAAGGACATATGATCCCATCCTCACCCACTCACTCAGACACAGGGACTCATTTTGTCTACACTGCCTGGATACACTGGTGTGCGAGGAGTTCAGAGATGTTTATTTACAAACAACAAAAAACACAGGGAATTAAAACAGGCTGGTCAGTAAGATCAATTTACCTGCTTCACCAATTTTCATTTCTGTATTCTTTTTATCTAGGTCTGTTGGTTCTGACAAGGCAAAGAAAATGGAAAGAGAGGTTTAAATGGCCAATGAGATAAAACAGGTATGATACACACAGCTGCACAGAAACCCTCCAACCCCTGTGCTGGGCTTCTGTAGGATTCAGATAGCACAGTGTCCCTTTCTATGACTCAGAAATGCTGGTAAGACCCAGCGAAGGGCAGAGGGACAGGTTTGACATGCGGACTGTGGGAGATTGATGAAAACGAGAAACGCAGATGGGAACAGACCCCTCTCACTACGAGGCTGCGGTGTGCTGGTAGCTGCCTCCTGCTATTGGTGTGTACTAAACTGGCTTTTGAAACAGCACAATGACTCTCTGAGACAGGAAACATCTTCCTGTACTTTATCGGAAACAGCTAAAATAGCCAGGCGATGGTGATGCATGCTTTTAATCCCAGCACTTGGGAGGCAGAGGCAGGTGGATCTCTGTGAGTTCAAGGCCAGCCTGGTCTACGAGAGCTAGTTCCAGGACAGCTAGGACTGTTACACAGAGAAACCCTGTCTCAAAAAACCAAAAAGAAATAAAATAAAAATCTATGAAAAAAATGGAGCCTTGGGATTTGGTACAGTCCTGAGTTCCCTCCTGTGTTCCTAAGTTTAAAATCTTATCTAAGACATCATAGGCAATTTAGTAAATTTGTGGAAATGAATGGCTCATATGTAGCTAATACTCACAGCCTCCATAACTAGATTGCTCAATAATATATATTTGTAAATAATTACATAATTATACACATATTCACGTGAAGCCCAGAAGTTGACATCAAGTGTCATTTCTCAATTTCTTTGGACTAATTTTTTGAGACAGGCTCTTTCACTGAACCTGGAATTCACTGATTCAGGTAGACCGGCTGGCCTGTGTGCTCCAGGAATCTACTGGTCTCTGCCTATCCAATGCTGAGATTGCAGATGTGTTAGTACACATCTGTGCCTGGCTACTAGGGATCCCAGCTTAGGGGTTCCACTTGCTGTCTCAACCAGTCCTTTTGGATCCCTCTTTATTGGTCTATCTAAGTAGGCAAAAGCCATTAAAAGAAGAAACTTACAAGACCAGCCTCCATCTAACTCACTGTACCACTTGGCACATTGCTTTGTATATAGTACAAAGCCAGTTAGAACTATTGGCCTGAACTGAGTTTACTCCTTTGTTTTCATTCATGGCATTTGTTCTTCTATCCCTGGGACATCTCCTTCTCCATCCCGACTTGGGAGGAGAGTACAATATTACACACACTGTAATGGAACTATGCAAAATGCACATGTGAATTGCCAGGTAGCCATAGAAAAGAATAATTTGAAAAGACGATGCCAGTTGAACTATTAAACTGTATCACTTTGTGATCCCGTTGGTTAGGGTGGCATCGAAGAGGCTTCCTTCTGTAGAATGAAGCCCTATCCACTGCTTTCCTTTGTATCAGTTTCTTCAATTAATGGTATCAAATTATTGCCCCTTTAAGGATTACATATAGTCAATGTTTTATAGAATAAAAGACTTGTAATGTTTTTTTTGGTTTTTTTTTTTTTTTTTG